>NW_026988881.1:0-10000 GCF_030222135.1 Aotus nancymaae
CAGGGCTGGTCTCAAACTCCTGGGCTCGAGCGATTCTTCCACCTAAGTAAGTCTCCCAAAGTGTTGGGGTTACAGGCGTGAGCCATGGTGCGCTGTCCTCTTCTTTATTTCTTTCATTCCTCCTCTCTCTCTCTCTCTCTCTCTCGCTCTCGCTCTCGCTCTCGCTCTCGCTCTCGCTCTCGCTCTCGCTCTCGCTCTCGCTCTCGCTGCTCCCCCCCCACCGCTCTCTCTCTGTCCTCTCTCCCTCCCTCCCTCTCTCCTCTCTCTCTCATTCTTTTTCTTTTTTCTCTTTCTTCCTCCCTACTTTCTCTGATTTCTCATTATCTTTTTCTTTCTGCTATTTCTCTTTCTATTTTCTTTTTCATCTTTCTTCCCTTTACATCTCTGTCTCTTTCTTTCTTTCTTTTTTCTTTTTTCTTTTTTTTTCCTTCGAGACGGAGTTTCGCTCTCGTTACCCAGGCTGGAGTGCAATGGCGCGATCTCGGCTCACCACGGCCCCCGCCTCCTGGGTTCAAGCAATTCTCCTGCCTCAGCCTCCCGAGTAGCTGGGACTACAGGCTGCGCCACCATGCCCAGGTAATTTTTGTATTTTTTAGTCGAGACGGGGTTTCGTCATGTTGACGAGGATGGTCTCGATCTCTTGACCTCGTGATCCACCCGCCTCGGCCTCCCAAACCAAAGTGCTGGGATTATGGGCGTGAGCCACCGCGCCCGGCCCTCTCTTTCTTTATATTTCTTGTTCTTTATCTTCCTTTTTATTTTTTTATTTTTTATTTATTTATTTTTTTATAAAGATGGGGTTTCACCATGATGGCCAGGCTGGTCTTGAACTCCTGAGCTCAGGTGATCCACCCACCTCGGCCTCCCAAAGTGCTGGGATGACAGGCGTGAGCCACCGCGCCCGGCCTGTTCCTTATCTTCCTTACTCTCTTTCTCTTTTCTTTATTTGTTTCTTTCCATCTCTCCGTGTGTGTGTCTTTCTGTGGATTCTGAAAGAGTCTCTTCAATCTGTACCACAGACCTCTGAGACTTTCGCTTTGTTGTGCTTTTCCTCCTTGTCGTGTAAAATGTGTTCGCTTATTCTTGTGGCCTGATGACGACATGAAGACGAATTGGGAAAGGAGGGAGTTTTTATTTCTGTGACTGCTGACGGGGAAACGGAAGGCCTGGAAAATATCGCCAGACCGACTCAAAGTTACAGAGGATGTCAGGGCCTGTATACCTTCCGAGCTCTCTGTGTACGTGTAACAGTGCGTATTCACCTCAAGAGGGAAGCGATTTTTTTTTCCTTTTTTTTTTTCCTTCCCCGCCCCCGGAGTCTTGCTCTGTCGCCCAGGCTGAAGTGCAGTGGTGAGATCTCGGCTCAGTGCGACCTCCACCTCCCGAGTTCCAGCGATTCTCCTGCCTCAGCCTTTCGAGGGCCTAGAGATGGTGGTTTCGTCGCGTGGACCGGGCTGGTTTGGAACTCCTGACCTCAGGCGACCCGCCCGCATCTGCCTCTGCCTCTGCCTCTGCCTACTAGAGTGCAGGGGTGACGGGCGTGGGCCGCTAGGCCCCGGCCTGCTTTTTCTTTTGTCACTAGAAAAGAAAATAGTGCGGGCCCTCTCGTGATCACGGTATAAACCCTTCTATACTGTGGAATACGGCGCGCGTGTGCGTGCGTGCGTGCGTGCGTACGTAGGTGCGTGTGTTTCTGTGTGTATTGCCGAGTCATGGTGCTTCCTTCCCCCGCAGGGGCTCCGCTCGGTTAGTTGTGGGGATAATGCCTGGGAGGGTGCCGGGCTGACACTTGCATATGTTGTCTTCGGGCGTCACCTAGCGGTCACGGTTCTTGAAGGTCTAGGCGGCATACGGGACGCTCTGGCCGCCCGCCCGCAGTCAGGAGCGATTGTGGCTTCTCTCCGCTACCCGCCGCCCCGCCCACGCCCCGAGCTCACCCGCCCCCGCCCCGCCCCGCCCCCACCTTGGTCCGTCCGTCCGTCCGTCCGTCCCCCTCACTCCCTCGTTGCCCAGAAGACCCCTGGAGACCCTGGCTGGGCCCGATTGTTCTTCTCTTTGATCCGTTGTTTCCCTTTCTCTCTTCGTGTCTTTTTTTTTTTTTTTTTTTTTTTTGAGACGGAGTTTCGCTCTTGATACCCAGGCTGGAGCGCAATGGCGCTGTCTCGGCTCACCGCAACCTCCGCCTCCTGGGTTCAGGCAATTCTCCTGCCTCAGCCTCCTGAGTAGCTGGGATTACAGTCACGCGCCACCGTGCCCAGCTAATTTTTTGTATTAGTAGAGACGGGGTTTCACCATGTTGACCAGGATGGTCTCGATCTCTTGACCTCGTGATCCACCCGCCTCGGCCTCCCAAAGTGCTGGGATTACAGGCTTGAGCCACCGCGCCCGGCCTCTTCGTGTCTTTTTAACCCATATGGACTCTGCTGCCTGGGTTTTATGGATGACAGCTCCACTTTAGGCCTTGCCGTTAGTGGGGACTTTCCTGATTCTCCTCAGTTGTAGTGAAAGCAGGTAGATGTCAAGAGCGTGCAAGTAAATGGCATTTCCCAGAAGTCATCGAATGGGTGTGGAGGAAGAAACATGCGGTGCCCCCCTTTCAAGGCAGCGATGCCAGCAATAATGAATTAGGTGTCATTGCTGGAGTCGGCTTGTTTCCTGAGTTGCCCTCCGTGCCCACCCCCACCCCAGGCTTGAAAACATTCTAGAATAACCCACTGTGCCTCCGTCCCTTCCCCTTCCTCTTTCTGTCCCCTTCTGCTTGCTCCCCTCGGTTTCTCTCGTTCCAGTCAGGCATATCCTCTCCACTCCACCCCCACCCCCACTCCTTAGGTAAATTCAACCACCCTGGCCTGGGCCCTCATAGTCATTTTTTTTTTTTCATTTTTAAGATAGAGTCTCGCTCTGTCGCCCAGGCTAGAATGCAGCGGTGTGATCTCTGCTCACTGCAACGTCTGCCTCCCGGATTCAAGCAATTCTCCTGCCTCAGCCTTCTGAGTGGCTGGGGTTACAGGCATGCGCCACCACGCCTGGAGAACTTTTTCCTTTTCTTTATACGTTAAAATTAAAGAAGTTTTTTTGTGTTTTTAGTAGAGACGGGGTTTCACCATGTTGGCCAGCCTGGTCTTGAACGCCTGACCTCAGGTGGTCCACCCGCCTCAGCCCCCCAGAGTGCTGGGA
Organism: Aotus nancymaae; assembly: GCF_030222135.1. Classification (NCBI taxonomy): domain Eukaryota; kingdom Metazoa; phylum Chordata; class Mammalia; order Primates; family Aotidae; genus Aotus; species Aotus nancymaae. The sequence continues at coordinate 3,178 of NW_026988881.1, forward strand.
TGACAGGCTTGAGCCTCCGCGTCCGGCTCATAGTCACTTTTAACGGTTACGTTAAGTGTAAATTTTTATTTTCCTGGCCAACATATTAGTAAGGTGGAAGGTGTGTCGTAGCCCCTACCTGGGCCTTACTATGCTTTTAGAGGATTAAAAAACAAGAAAATAGGCCGGGCGCGGTGGCTCAAGCCTGTAATCCCAGCACTTTGGGAGGCCGAGGCGGGTGGATCACGAGGTCGAGAGATCGAGACCATCCTGGTCAACATGGTGAAACCCCGTCTCTACTAATACAAAAAAATTAGCTGGGCACGGTGGCGCGTGCCTGTAATCCCAGCTACTCAGGAGGCTGAGGCAGGAGAATTGCCTGAACCCAGGAGGCGGAGGTTGCAGTGAGCCGAGATCGCGCCATTGCACTCCAGCCTGGGTAACAAGAGCGAGACTCCGTCTCAAAAAAAACAAACAAAAAAAAAAACAAGAAAAGATCTTTCTATCCTTTCTCCTTTTGTTTCTGTCTTCCTAATTTCCTTTTCCAGCTCTTTCTTTCTTTCTTTGTTTCTTTCGTGGTTTCTGTGTTTCCTTGTATTTTGTCTTTTTTTGCGACAGAGTCTCACTCTGTCACCCAGTTCTGTGTTTCTTTCGTGGTTTCTGTGTTTCTTTCGTTGTTCCTGTGTTTCTTTCGTGGTTTCTGTGTTTCTTTTGTTGTTCCTGTGTTTCTTTCGTTGTTTCTGTGTTTCCCTTTTTTTTTTTTTGAGACAGAGTGCCACTCTCTCACCCAGTTCTGGTTCTTTCGTTCTTTCTGTGTTTCTTTCGTTGTTTCTGTGTTTGCTTTCCTTTATTTTCTTTTTGCGAGACAGTCTCACTCTGTCACTCGGTTCTGTGTTTCTTTCGCTGTTCCTGTGTTTGTTTGTTTGTTTGTTTCTTTCTTTCTTTCTTTCTTTCTTTCTTTCTTTCTTTCTTTCTTTCTTCTTCTTTCTTTCGAGACAGAGTCTCACTCTGTCACCCAGTTCTGTGTTTCTTTCGTTGTTCCTGTGTTTCCTTTTTTTTTTTTTTTTTTTCTCCTTTTTTTTTTTTGAGACAGAGTCTCACTCTGTCACCCAGGCTGGAGTGCAATGGCGCGATCTCGGCTCGCTGCAACCTCCGCCTCCCGGGTTCAGGCGATTCTCCTGCCTCAGCCTCCTGAGTAGCTGGCATTACAGGCAAGCGCCACCATGCCCAGCTAATTTTTTGTATTTTTAGTGTAGACGGGGTTTCACCATGTTGACCAGGATGGTCTCGATCTCTTGACCTCGTGATCCACCCGCCTCGGCCTCCCAAAGTGCTGGGATTACAGGCGTGAGCCACCGCGCCCGGCCTAGTTCTGTGTTTCTTTTGTTGTTTCTGTGTTTCTTTCGTTGTTCCTGTCTTTCTTTCTTTCGTTGTTCCTGTCTGTCTGTCTGTCTGTCTGTCTGTCTTTCTTTCTTTCTTTCTTTCTTTCTTTCTTTCTTTCTTTCTTTTTCTTTCTTTCTTTCTTTCGAGACAGAGTCTCACTCTGTCACCCAGTTCTGTGTTTCTTTCGTTGTTCCTGTGTTTCCTTTTTTTTTTTTTTGTAGCTGGGATTACAGGCGCGTGCCACCGCGCCCAGCTAATGTTTGTTTTTTTAGCAGAGACGGGGTTTCAACATTTTGGCCAGGCTGGTCTCGAACTCCTGACCTTGTGATCCACCCGCCTCGGCCTCCCAAAGTGCTGGGATTACAGGCATGAGCCACCGTGCCCGGCCTCTGCGTTTCTTTGTCTCTCTTTCTCTCTCTCTCTCTCTCTCTCTCTCTCTCTCTCTCTCTCTCTCTCTCTCTCTCTCTCTCTCGCTGTTTCTTTCTCTCTGTCTCTCTGTCTCTCTGTCTTTCTTTCTAGACGGAGCCTTGCTGTGTCGCCAGGCCAGATAGTGTTTAGTACCGAATTTTATTTTCTCCATTTTCTGTCTTTTTCTTCCTTCCTTCCTTTCTTTCTTTCCTCCTCCTCCTCCTCCTCCTCCTCCTCCTCCTCCTCCTCCTCCTCCTCCTCCTCCTTCTTCTTCCCCTTCTTCTTCTTTTTTAATTTTCACCTTGATGCAGGTGGGCGAACGCTGAAAAAGGCATTAGCCTCTTCTTTCTTTCTTTCTTTCTTTTTCTTTCTTTCTTTCTTTCTTTCTTTCTTTCTTTCTTTCTTTCTTTCTTTTTCTTTCCCTCCTTCCTCCCTCCCTTCTGTCCTTTTATCTGTTCCTTTCCTTTATTCTTTCTTTCTTTCTTTGTCTTTTATACTTTCTTTTTTCCTCTCTTTCGCCCTTCTTTCCGTCATCTCTTTCCTCATTCTTTCTCTTTTTCATCTTTCTTCATTTTCCACCTTTCATCATATACCTTCTCCAGATTTTTTAAATTCTGTCTGTTTTCTCCATCTCCTTCCTCCCCGCTCCCTGCTTGCTTTCTTCCCTCCCTCCTTCCTCCATCTCTCTTTTTTCTATCCCCTCCCTCCCTCCCTCCCTCCCTCCCTCCCTCCCTCCCATCCCCCACCCCGTGTGGATTGTGAACGTGTCCTCATTCGGCGTCTCTCTGTCACCTGAACGACTCGCGCCCGAGTCCTGTGTGTTCTTTCTCCCTCCGAGATGCATCTCCAAACACCCACACGTCATGGGCTTGTCTTTTGACTCTGTCTCGGTCTACGCAGATACACGTTTGGAGGAGCGTTTCTGTGGGGTTGGGGTGGAGGGGCTGTGTTTTCGGCCTCGGGAAGACTTTCTCGACTCACGGTTTCGGTTTTGCGGTCCGCCGGCCGCCCTGCCATCCGGATGTGTCTCGGTGACAGGTTTGGGATGGTGACATGTCGCCGGTTTTCGGGCTCCATCTGGTGGCCGCTTTTATATGGTTCTCCTGGCTTCCAGAGCTCCGGTGGCAGCTGCTGAGCGAGGGGAGCGTCCCTGCTGTGAGCTAGGCAGAGCTCCGGAAAGCCTGCGGCTGTCAGCGGGGCTGTCCCTGTGGCGCCAGAGCTCTGGCGAGTCACTTGTGAGTCAGAGCACGGGCGTGCAGGGCTATATAGGGGCAGGCTGTCGCCGAGTTTCCAGGCCCGAGCGAGGTGTGCGGGCTGCCGGGGCTGGTCGACCAGCACGCCGTAGCTCCCGAGGCCCGACCCGCGACCCGCGGGGACCCTCCGGGCATGGCGCGGGTGGCCGGGGACGCCCCTCCCCGGCCCTGTCGCGGGCCTGTGCGGGCCCTGGCCGCCTGAGGCACCCGCCGAATCTCTTTTCCAAGTTCTCGTGGGGAGTCGGTGGCCGTCCTGCGCCGTCCTCCCGGGGTGCCGTACCCGGCTGCGGTCCCTCTGCTGTGATACTTTTCTTCCAAGTCCGCGTTCGTAGTCGGAGAGTGGTCCCTGAGAGCGCCTTCGGTCCCTCGTGTGTCCCTCGCGTGTGAGGGGACGGCCGAATGGGTCTCGCTCTGGAGGCACGGGTCGGCCCCTGCGTGGCACCGGTGGCCCGGAGGGCGTCCCTGGTCTTGGGGGTCGACGAGACGGCCCTGGGTGCTCCGTGTGTGGCTGCGATGGTGGCCTTTTTGGGGACAGATGTCCGTGTCGTGCGTTTCTGAGTCGGTGGTGTGGCCGGTGACTCGACCCCCTGCCCCCCAGGGTGGGTATATCTTTCACGCTGAGTTTGAATTTTGGGCCACCGGGTTGTTGCTGACACGCTGTCCTCTGGCGACTTGTCGCTGGAGAGGTCGGGCCTCTGGATGCGTGGGGGTTTATCTGGTCTGGCGGTGACCTGGCTAGCCGGCCCTGCTCTGGCTTGAGCCGCCGGCTGGGGCCCGTGTGCCTTGCCTCTCACGCATCCGTCTGAGTGTCCCGGCTCCCCGGTGCCGCCCTGGGTGGGCCCGGGTCTCCTCTGACCCACCCGGGTGTGGTGGGGAGAGGCCGATGCGGGTGGGGGGCTCCCTTCCGCCTGCGCGTGCGCTCCCCGCTGCGGGCACCTGGGGCGGTCGTGACAACCCCGCTCCGTTGGCTCCGTGCCGTGCGTGTCAGGCGTCCTCCGCTCCCTTGGGGTTGTCCGCCGTCCCTTCCCTCAGAGCGGGGCTGGCCGACCGCGGGCTGTGGTCGGCTCGGTGGTTTGGTGAGGCTGGTGAGGTCCCGTTGCTCCGCTCTGGGTCTTGTTCCGATCGATGTGGTGACGTCATGCTCTCCCGGGCTGCGACCGTTCCGCGGTGGGCGAGGGACGGACCTTCATGGTGAATGGCTCCGCTCTTCTCACCCCACCCGCGGGGGGGCCCCGTGTCTCTCCTCTCCCTGCATGTGTGGGGCTGGTGGTGGGAGGCATTAGGGGTACGGAATCCGGCCCGACCTCGCCGTGCTTCTCCTGTCGTCTGCCTGGCGGGGGCGGCGGGGTCCTCTGACACGGCAGGCATCCCTCGCTCTCGCCTCCTGTGGGTGTTGCCTTGCGGGCGCGGCCCCCCTCCGCGGCGGTGGGGGGCTGTCCCGCCGGCCCGTCGTCCTGCCCTTGCCGGGGTGGTGCGAGCGTTGGCTCCGCTCAGGCCTTTGCGGTGCTCCTGGAGCGCTCCGGGTTGTCACTCAGGTGCCCGAGGCCGAGTGGTGGTGGTGTTCCCGCCCCTGGGGCCCCCTCCTCCGGCTGCTGCCACGGGGGGTCTGCGTGTGGGTCCTGAGGAGGAGCTCAGCTCATTGGAGGGGGTGTGGTCGAGCGAGGTGCGCCTCTCCCGCGTGGGGTAAGGGGTGCCGCAGGTTTTCCTTCTCCTGCTGCCGTAGACCACGGCCCCCCCTCCCTTCCCCAGGTGTCCCTGAGCGCCTCCGTGGCTGGCCCGGTGAGGGGGCGACCGGTGGGTTGGGGGAGCGTGACCCGCCCTCGGTGAGAAAGCCTTCTCTAGCGATCTGAGAGGTTGTGCCTTGGGGTGTACCGGATTCCCCCGGCTCGCCGCCTCTCTCTGCGTTGTGGTAGCGCTGCCGTCAGCGATTGGATTCGCTCACGTGTAGGCAGAGTTCCCTCTTCTCGGTGATGGGAGAGAGAGGGGTCCGCCGGTCCCCGCGGTGGGGACCGAGCGCCGCTCGATGCCTACTGTGGCCCGCGCCTCCCCCCTCTGAGTCGGGGGAGGGTCCCGCTGGGCCTGGCCCGGTGTCCTGGCCGTTGGGGGCGTCGTAGCTTGAACGCTGGGTGCGCGTGGCGTGTCCAGTCTGGCGTGTGAGCCGGCTCTCTGTCCGCTCCCGTGCCGTGCCGAGCCGTGGCCGGTGCCGATGGCCGCGCTGTGTGCGGGGCAACGGGTCGGGCCGCCTGGGCCTGGGAAACCGTCCCCCACGGTGGGGCGTGCCGGTCTCCCGGAGCGGGACCGGGTCGGGGATGGACGAGATTCTGGGCACGTTGCCCCGGTGTCGGGCTGGTCGCTTTTGGGGCCCCCGGTGGGTGGGGTCTGGGTCCCGTGAGGGGGCTCCGCGGTGGTGCCAAGGGGCTGGCCGGCGTCCTGGGTGGGGCGGGCCGTGGGACCGCCCTCGTGTCTGTGGCGGTGGGATCCCGCGGTCGTGCTTTCCCAGTGGCCCGACCGCACCCCGAGGTTTCTGCCCGAGCCCTCGGCGGGCTCCCGTGCCCCTGCCCTCGTTGGGCCCTGGCCCTGCGTGTGCGCCTCCTCCCCGCCGCCGGCTGCCGATCCTTTCTCTCCGAGCGTCTCTCCGGCTGTGCTGGTGCCGGCCCCGTCTGGGACCCGAGCCGTCTCTGCCTTGTGGGGCGTCACCCCCGGCCGCCGTCGGCCGGTGTCCGCGTCCCCCGGGTGTGTGCCTTGGCTTCGGGGCCCGGTGGTCGGCTCCACGTGGCTCTGGTGTGGACGTCGGAGCGGTCGGGTCGGCTTGCCGCGTGCGCGGGAAGTGGTTTCCGGGGCGCCGGCTGCGACTGCGGGTGGCGGTGGGGGGAGCCCCGAGCTCCCGCGAGGTGTGCGGTGATCGCTGAAGGCCAGGTGGCCGCTCCGGATTCCGCGCGGGACCGCCCTTGTGCTTGGGAGGCCACTGGCGGTGAGACCCCGTGTGTGTCACGGCTGCGGTCGGCTGTGCACGAGGCTTCTCTCCGGATCCTCGCGGTGGCCCGCCGCCTCCTCCCCCGCTCGCTGCCTTCCCCGGTCGCCTCGGCCTTGCCCGGGGTCTCGTCTCCTCCCGAGCCCGCTCTTCCGCTCCGCGTCCGCGCGCCCCAGGTGTGTGCCTCGCTTCCCGGGCCCGCGGCGGCCCCTCCCCGAGGCGTCTCGGGTGTCGATGTCTGGGGGTAGTGGCGGCGTGTCCTTCCCCCCGCGTGGCGGGCCCTGTTCGGCGCGTGCGTGCGCCCGAGCGCACCCCGGTGGTCTCTCCCGGCCAGGCGTCGTGTGTGAGGTCGGCCTCTGCTGTGCCGGCTGCCCGCCCGCCCCCCGGGTCGGGGGGTGGGGCCCGGGCCGGGGCCTCGGTCCCGGTCTCGGTCCTCCGTCCCGGGCGGGTGGGCGCGCCGGACGGCTTCCGTCGCCTCCTGGCCGTCGCGGGGGTTGGGGGCGGTGCCGGTCACCCACCCCCTCTCCTCCTGCGCCTGCGCCCGCCGGTGGGCCTCGGAGTCCGGCCTCGGCCGGGACCCGGACCTTGACCGGGCGGGCGCGTGGGTGCTGCGGCCGCACGGCGTGACTGTCTCCCGGGTCGGGCACCACGGGGTGCCTCCCGCTCGCCGCCCGAACCCCGGGGCCCCGCCCCGTGGGGTGTGGAGCGCCGCGCCGCCTCTCCCCCCGTCACCGCGCCTCGACGTCTGACGCGCGCGTGGCCGCCGACCCCGCCTGGCTGCTCGGCGCGGGTCGGGCGTTCTGCCGTCCCCCGCGCACGCGGCAGCGGA
>NW_026988881.1:20000-37500 GCF_030222135.1 Aotus nancymaae
CAATTGGTTTTCTTCTTTTCTGAGACAGGGTCTCCCTCTGTTTCACCACGTTCACCAGGCCGGTCTCGAACTCCTGACCTCGTGTCCCGCCCTAACCTCATGATGCCGGCTCATGACAGCGTCGACCGCCCCTCCCTGGACTCAACGTGATCCCCGCCTCCAAGTACCTGAGACTACAGGGTTCTCATAAGCCCGGGAGGTAGATCTCACACTTGCACTTCCGGTGTGGGTGTGGGTGTGGGTGTGGGTGTGGGTGTGGGTGTGGGTGTGGGTGTGGGTGTGGGTGTGGGTGTGGGTGAGGGCGGCGGAGGGGGCTGAGACAAAACAGTTCATGGGGGGAGGGGCAGACAGGAAACAGTTCATTGTGACCTTGGTTACCTTTTGCCTTTCTTCCCGTCCTCTTATTTGCCTGTTTATTCTTACCGTTTCTTTTCACTTCTATGTGTTACATTGATCCTTTCTTGGTTTCCTTGTTTAATTTACATATGGATGGACTTATGGATTTATTGAGGGAGGGAGGGAGGGAGGGAGGGAGGGAGGGAGGGAGGGAGGGAGATTCATAAATTATACATAACATGCAGTAATATATATGCAGATAATCATATATTATGTATGAAATGAATGGCCGGGCGCGATAGCTCACGCCTGTAATCCTAGCACTTTGGGAGGCCGAGGTGGGTGGATCACCAGACGTCAGGAGTTCAAGACCAGCCTGGCCCTCAGGGTGAAACCCCATCTTTGAGAAAAAAAAAAATTAATTAATTGTTCCACGTCTGTGTGTGTGTAAATATTTCTTTACATTAACTTTGATACTTATTTTAATTACCACTCTTCGCTCACATCCTCTTGGTTGTTTCTTCTTACGGTTTCTTTTTTTTTTTCCTTTTTTTTTTTTTTTTTTTTTGAGACGGACTCTTGCTCTCTTGCCAGGCTGGAGTGCACTGGCGTGGTCTCGGCTCACCGCAACCTCCACCTCCTGGAGTCAAGCGATTCTTCTGCCTCAGGCTCCCGAGTAGCTGGGACCACAGGCGTGTGCCACCACGCCCGGCTAACTTTTGTATTTTTTGTAGAGATGGCGTTTCACCAGGGCCGGGATGGTCTCGATCTCTTGACCTCATGATCCGCCCGCCTCGGCCTCCCAAAGTGCTGGGAATCCACAGGTGTGAGCCACCGCACCTGGCTCTTCTTATGGCTTCTTAACTCTTCCATGTCATTCTTACGTTTGTCATGTCTTCGTCCGTTCGTTAATTTAGTTAGAGGCGGGGTCTCGAGTATTTCTCTACAGGCATTCATTCATTCATTCATTCACTCACTTATTTGGGGGCAGGCTTGCGTTTATTTATCTAATTATATAGAGGCAGGCTCGCTTTTATTATTTATTCATTCATTCATTCATTCATTCATTTTTTTTTAATTTATTTATTTACTTTTAAATAGAGACAGGGTTTCACCATGTTGGCCAGGCTGGTCTCGATGTTCTGACCTCAGGTGATCCACCCGCCTCAGCCTCCCAAAGCGCTGGGGGATTACAGGCCTGAGCCACTGTGCCCGGCTATTTGTTTATTTATCTATCAATCGATTTATTTAGAGGCAGGCTCCCTCGCACGCATGCGTGCGTGCATGCATGCATTTATTTAATTAGTTAGTTTATTTTATTTATTTGGGGGAAGGCTCACATTTTTCTTTCCATCGAGGCAGGCTCGCATCTCTCTCTCTCTCTCTCTCTCTCTCCCCCCCCCCCCCCTCTCTCTCTCTCTCTCTCTCTCTCTCTCTCTCTCTCTCTCTCTCTCTCTCTCCCCCCCCCCCTTCCCCACATCGGCCACCCCCCCTCGCCCCCGTCTGTCTCTCTTTAAAGGCAGGGTCTCGCTCTGTAGCCCAGGGTCACTCCAGCCTCAACGCTTTGGACCAAGACATCGGCACGTGGTCTCGCTTTGTGGCCCGCACTCTGGACACATATATTCCTTTTTAAATTTTGACGATGCTGCTGCTGCTGCTGCTGCTGCTGCTGCTGCTGCTGCTGCTGATGATGATGATGATGATCAATTTATACAGGCGGAGGTGGTGTCGACTGACGGCTCGAGATGATCTCAAACTTTGGCGCTCCGGCCATCCTCCCACGTCGGCCTTTCAGACTGCTGCGATGACAGGCGTGAGCATGGATGGAACGGGCAGATCACGGGCTTGAGAGATCGAGACCATCCCGGCCGACGTGGTGAAACCCCGTCTCTACTAAAAATACAAAAATTAGCTGGCCGTGGTGGCGTGCGCCTGTAGTCTCGGCTACTCGGGACGCTGAGGCAGAAGAATCGCTTGAACCCGAGAGGCGGAGGTGGCGGTCGACTGAGATTGCACCACGCTACGCTACAGCCTGGGCTCACTGCAACCTCCACCTCCCGGGTTCCAGCGATTCCCCTGCCTCAGCCTCCCGAGTTGCTGAGATTATACAGGTACGTGCCTGTCATCCCAAGCCACTCGGGAGGCTGAGGCAGGAGAATCGCTGGAACCCGGGAGGCGGAGGTTTCGGCGAGCCGAGATCGTGCCACTGCTCTCCAGCCTGGGCAACGAGAGCGGAACTTTGTTGAGGGGGGGAAGAAATGCGAAATTTGGGAGTGAAAACTTGACCCCGGGACAGGAGGTAGCGTGCTGCAAGCTGTCTTCTTCTCCCCGTGAAATCCACGCTGTCTCCGGGAGCGTGGATTTCACGGACCTTCGTTTCCCTGTGACAGGTATTGCCACTCTGAGGTGGTGGGTCTGGCGCCCACTCGGAAACGCTATGGACTGGACTTCCATCTTAGATGGGTCCCATCTCCACCCCTAGCCTCCCTCCGTCCACACGCCCCCGCCCCTGGTCTCCTCTTCCTGTTGTCTAGGGGAATTGAAGTTCCATATGAACCCATGGGCGGGTGCCTAGGCTGTGTCCCCTGGGGGCTCTGGTCGACTAGTTGCAGGTGGGCACCACCTGAGAGGATTCCCTGGGTGGGCCCAGAAACGACCTGGCCCGAGAGGGATCGGGGAGAGGCTGGTGATGCGGCGTGCCTGAGCCGCTCCCCCCACCAACCTCCACCCCGACCCAGAGCGATCCAAGATTCCCTTCTTTTCCGTGCTGACATCTGCAAGCATCTAGCTAGGTCTTTTGTGTGTGTGTGTGTGTGTGTGTGTGTGTGTGTGTGTGTGTGTGTGTGTGTGTGTCTGTCTGTCTGTCTGTCTGTCTGTTATAAAGCTATTTATTTGGGTGAGTTATTCCAAGAGTTGTATACAGCTTTATTTTTTTTGGAATTGCAGTATTAAAGTTGCACTTTGGATTTAGGACTTACTGTCATTACTTTGGTGATATGTACGGTGGTCATCTAATGGATGCTGCACAGAGTAGGGACTACGGGGACCCACATTTTGTCCCCATCCCATCTTCAAATAATTGGGGTCTCTTAGGTCCGTGATGCAAAGGCATAAGACAATCCTGATCTTGAAGCCTTGAAGAAAGTCATTACGTATACACAGATAGAAAATGCAAATATGTCAATGTCATCTGATAGCTTGAAATAAAGAAATATTTTAGTTAAACTGTTATCAAAGTTCACATTTCTGTTAATGAGACATTACAAACCACAAGGTAAGGTCTTTACATTTTGGTTATTAAGCAGATTCAGTGCTTGGAACTATAGTTAATACTTAGTGGAATGATAAGTCTATCTACAAAGCGGGATAATGTATTAGACTGTCATGTATTCATTTTTTCCTGTATGCCAGGGTTTTTACATATTTGCCATATAAGTTGGCCTTTTGCAGGAGGAGTATAATTTACATTGTTTTTGACAGTGGGCTTAGTATGGTTAAATGTCCTATCAACTTGAAGGATGCTTCCATTTTTGTGGGTCTTAGCCTCTACCTGGTGCTTGCTATTGGGTGTGTTCAGGCACTGAGAAAGAGAAATAATGAGTGAGGCAGATGATGATGTTTGAACATAGGCCTTATCATTTAGTGAAGCATAAAAACACTGACACTTTTATATAAATGTCTTCGGGCATCACCTAGCGGCCACTGTAATGGAAAATCGAGGTGGCGCGGAGGGAGGTCTGCCTGACGACTTCACAGAGCCTGGGGCAACCGGTTTCTCTTCCTCCCATCTGGAGGCCCCTCCCTCTCTCCCTCGTTGCCTTGGGAACCTCCACCCTGGTGGGGGCCCTATGGTTCTTTTATCAGTACTTTGTGTTTCTTTGTTTGTTGGTGTCTTTCATGCGCATGCATAGACTCTTCTCCTTGGGCTTTATGAGGAGTTGGTTTATTTTTTTTAAGCCCCTCCCCCCCGCCCCTTTACTCCAATTCCGTGAGTTTGTGAGGTGGGTTCCCCCCGACACCGCACCTCCCGCCACCCTGCGTGGAAACGTTCTGGAGCCAGGCGGGTGGGCCTCCATCTTCTCTCCCCTCCGCCCACCCTTTGCCGGTTGACATTTGCATGGGTGATCGCCAGGCCTCACCTCACTCGGTGGCCACTGTTTTTGAAGATGGGGGCTGGGGCTGGGGCACGGTCCCACTTCCCCAGAGGCAGCGGGGGGCGATGGCACAGCCTTTGGCCCCCGTGGGCAAGCGGGTGGGCGGACTGGACTGTAGTGGTGGCGTTTTTTCACCCCTTCACGCCTCAGGCCCCCCTCCCTCCCTCCCTCCCTCCCTCCCTCCCTCCCTCCCTCCCTCCTTCCCTCCCTCCCTGGGAAAGCTTCATCTTGGCTGGGTCTCAATCACCTTTTATCATGATGTCTTATTTTCTCCTTCCTTGGACCAGCAAATTTGCAAAACGGGAAGGGCATCATGGCGCCACTCTGGGCCGTAGTAGTATTTGCCCAAAATAGAAACGCTGTCTAAAAAGTAATACTTTGCTCCCTTAAGATTACCGGAGGCGATGCCTTGGCACGGAATTCTAGGAAGGCGTATCTTTTCCCCAGGACGTGTTAGCTGCTGTTTTTCTCCTGTTGTTCACTAGCGCTTTTGTGGATTTCTCGACGTATGGTGACAGCGGGTTAATGTAAACTGTACTTCATAGTGTGATAACCTGCTTTTTGCCAGTTAAAACTAACTCTCTCCTTCTCAGACTAAAAGCTGTTCAGGCTTTATGTTAGCTTCCTGAGCTGGACAGACTCCATCTTAGCTTCTACATTTTAGTTGTTTTCCCACCATTCAGTACGGAACCAGAGTACGTAGCAGCTGGGGCGGGCTGACACTGGGCACCCCCAGGAATGCATTTGTTGATAAGAGGCCGACTTAAGTGGTACCAACAGAGCCTGGGAATGCAGGCAGCTGCTGTCCAGTGCCCAGAGCCCCCGTTACCTATGTAAGTTGTATGTCTTTTGTGACAACTGTACCCCTCGCACCTGGCACTGTTTTATTTCTCATGTACTAGGTTAACTTTTAACTTTTTGCTTACTCTGCTTTTGTGAAAAATTTGCTTCAGCTACGTTCCCCCTCCCTTTTAAAACTAGGGTATAAAAGACCACCTAACATTTTCTTAGGGGCCGGCCGAGAGAATTTTGTGCGTCAGCCACCTCTCGGTCGCTGGCATAATAAAGGACTCATAATTCAATCTCAGAGTGTGCTGCATTCTTTGACTCGCTCGGGTACAACAATAAGGTCTTCTGCTTCTGCTTCTTCTTATTCTTCTTTTTCTTTTTCTTCTCCTTCTTTCTTCTTCTTCTTCTTCTTCTTCTTCTTCTTCTTCTTCTTCTTCTTCTTCTTTTCTACTCCTTTCTTCTTCTCCTTCTCCTTCTTTTTTGTAGTATTTTATTTACTGATCTCTCTGAAACATGCACAAGTTTATATAGCTAAGGGAACTTACTTACCATGCTAAGATGTTGCTCAACATGACAAGTTTCTACAAAATATATTTCAAGGTATATAGTACCTTCATTTCATTCCCGAGGAATCAACATGTGAACATGACGTTTGGTTGGTGAAATTTAGGATACAAGCATAAGTGTCAAATAATATCACACTTCCGGTTTAATGGAAAACATAACGGTTGTGACAGTCTCACCTAACGCTTTGGTTAAAGAAAGGGAGAAGACGGACAGGGGTGTCACAGAAGCATGCGAGGATTTGACAGTTCGAATCATCTATAGCCCTTCTGAGAAACTACAGATGAAAAATACGTAGTAAAAATTTCTGTAGGCCGGGCGTGGTGGCTCACGCCTATAATCCCATCATTTTGGGAGGCCGAGGCGGGTGGATCATGAGGTCGAGAGATCCGGACCAGACCATCCTGGTCAACATGGTGAAACCCCATCTCTACTAAAAATACAAAAATTAGCTGGGCGTGGTGGCGCGCGCCTGTAGTCCCAGCTACTCTGGAGGCTGAGGCAGGAGAATTGCTTGAACCCGGGAGGCGGAGGTTGCGGTGAGCCGAGATCGTGCCATTGCACTCCAGCCTAGGTAACAAGAGCGAAACTCTGTCTCAAAAAAAAAAAAAGAAAAAGAAAAAAGAAAGAAAGAAAGAAAGAAAGAAAGAAAGAAAGAAAGAAAGAAAGAAAGAAAGAAAGAAAGAAAGAAAGAAGGAAGGAAAAAATTTCTGTAACATGGTGGTTTCGGTACATTTATACTGATCATCATTCCATTCACGCACTCAAATAACTGCTGCTTCTGATCACTGAAAACTAGATTCAAAGCCACTGCTCCACAAGCTGATGCTACCGGTCCCCTATAATAACAGGTAGTTTAAATCTGGAAAGAAGGCAAAGCATACTGGTTAGTCAATGACTTGTAGAGATAATTGAGGCTACACTACTATACATAATCAGGTGCACGGTGTTCGTAACAATGCATACTGTGGTCCGGAGGTAATTCCGATTACCATATTCTATATTTATTGGTCATCGACAGCATACATTTTATGCTCCAAAAGAAATACCCCGATCCATCCAACAAAATGGTCACATTTCATGTTCTTTTAAAGGCAGACGAACTAAATTTAACGAAGCATTGGCTCTTCTTAATATCCCATTTTCAAGTTACTGATACGAATCCGCCAAAGAAACAATTATGCGTTTTACCTAACATCAAGTAATCTGCAAAGTTCCCGAGACAGACGCATGGCTTGTTCAGTTTCCAAAAGTAAATACAGGCTTTCTGACTGAAAACATTCGCATTCCTAGCTCTCCTCTAAACCAAACATTCAAAAGAAAATTACAAAAAAATGACCTCTAAGCTTCTGAATAGTCCACTTGGTGACATAGAGTATTTTCCGTCCCAACACTTTCTCGACTGCAAAAGATATTTACTTCCTAAGTACATGACAAAGTCTTCGTTTCAAACCATTCACTCAGTTAGTTTCCATGGTAACATTGCGGGATTCCTTGGCCACCATCAGTCGCATTAGTTGACTGTGGAATTTCTCAATCTTCTTTACATCTTGAGCTTGCTCTGTTTTAGACACCAAAGAAACTCGATCATCTGTTACTTTCATACATACACCAGTTCCCATCAGAATGCCTGTATGTATTTGTCAGCTGGGCGCGGTGGCTCACGCCTGTCATCCCAGCACTTTGGGAGGCTGAGGTGGGTGGATTGCTTGAGCCTAGGAGTTTGAGATTGCTTGAGCCTAGGAGTTTGAGACCGGTCTGGCCAACATGGCAAAACCTCGTCTCTACTAAAATACAAAGATTAGCCGGGCATGGTGGCACAACTCCTGTAATCCCAGCTACTGGGGAGGCTGAGGCACAAGAATCGCTTGAACCCAGGAAGCAGAGGTTGCAGTGAGACAAGATCGCACCACTGCGCTCCAGCCTGGGCAACAGAGCAAGACTCCGTCTCAAAAGCAAAATTTAAAAAAGATATAAGGCACAACTGTAAACTTAGCTGAATTCTGATATCTACCCATTTTTGTGTCATCCCTATAGTTCACTTTGTATTAAGTTGGGTTTCATTTGGGATTTGCGATGTACATATATATTTCTAGCTGTTCATACAAAGTTCTTATATATCAAATGAAAAGTGTTTTTCTCGTATGTTATTAAGTAGTGAATATATAAGGACTGTACTGATCTTCTAGGCTTGAGTTTACATAGGTGAATATCACCAACACCTGGCCTTAGAAAAGGACCATGTCGTTTTTGTTTTGTTTTGGTTTTTTTGGGCTATGACTTACGTCTTTTCTTGCCTCCTTCCTAGACGTTCCTATTTCGCTTTCTTGTCGGCTCACTTTTTCCCGTTCTATTTTCCACCAAACCATCTGTAGAGCTACAGAAGGTATCCTTTCTTATTTTTGGTAAAAGCCAGAACTTTACCTAGGAATCTTTTAACAGTTTTTTAGTGCTTATTTTTAAAATCACTGTCAACAATAAATCTAAGCCTAGAAGTATCCCTTCTTTCAACATATTTTTATTTGTTTCCCCGAGATGTGAAAGGGTTTCATTCCTTTAAGAGGCCTAACAGATTTGCCCCGACAGAGTTCACAAAACCCACTTCTCTAGAACGTAAATTGCTATCATGGGAGACTACCCAGAAATCTGACTCATGGCCCTGTGCCCACACTCTAAGACCTGTGTCTTTTGGAGAAGATCACAATGATTTAAGGACATTTTGAAACTTCCAATTATGTCTAAAAATTATATTCTTTTGTTTACATGATGAAACTTTTTGTTGTTCCTTGCTGGTATATAATAAAATATGTACGTGGGCGGGGGGGGGGGAAGAAGAAGAATGCCTGTGTTTGAGAACCACACGTGCCGTGCCGTGCCCTGCCGTGCCGTCACTGGGTCAGCGAGGTGAAGCTTCTCTCTCGGCAGGCAGGCAGCGTGGCTGAACTCCTCCCAGGTCTGGTACTGGGGCATCGTGGCCTGGAGTGCAAAAGTAAACAGAAGCAAGGCCGCAGAACCCGGCCCGGCAAACTACCTAGAGTCGCCAACGGACGCAAAAGTCATAAGGTCTTGTTTTCTACAAATTCATGAGGGCTTCTTCTTCTTCTTCTTTTCCTTCTTTTTCTTCTCTCCCTCTCTCCCCCCCCCCCGTCTCTGTCTCCCTCTCTCTCTCTCTCTCTCTCTCTCTCTCTCTCTCTCTCTCTCTCTCTCTCTCTCTCTCTCTCTCTCTCTCCCCCCCCCCTCCGTCTCTCTCTCTCTCCCCCTCCCTCTCCCTCTTTTTCTTTTTACTAGAAGCTCAGGTAGATCTAATCTAATCTAATCCATTCCCAAGGCCTCAATTCTTTACTTTAGGAATCCCAGATTTGATCTCCATACAGAATCCTGTACGGAAGTGGCGAGTTGATTTCTGGACTTGGAGACCTCATAGATGTTACACATTAATAAAGATTCAGGCCTGGCACGCTCAGCCTCCCAAAGTGCTGGGATTACAGGCGTGCTGTTCACGCCCACTTATGCCCGGTGTGTTATGAGCGGCTCGGCTAACATGGTAACTTTGTGGCCCCATGGTTGGGCCTTTGGTTTCCACCCTAACAGCCAGAGGCTACCTGAGAGAGCCCTGTCCCTCGAAAGAAGGGTGGTTATCTGCAGATAGCAGCAGCGTCTTGCTGTGAAATCCACAAAGCCTCCACTGCGATTCAGAACGGTGTATGTCCCAAACGGCTGGTCCTGTTTATCTGCTCTGGTCTTTAGGAACGAATGCTCCCCTACTAAAATCTGTCACGGACACCTCCGGGACCGATGAATATGGTGGGTGCAAGTTCGGAGGTGAGGCGGGTACTTCGCTAGAGCTGAGGAGTTCGAGACCGGCCCGGGCGACAGGCTGCAGTGCATTTGTCTGTCCAAGGCCCATGGCAGCCTCCGCTTCCCTACCTCGAGCAATCCTCCCACCTCGGGCTCCAAAAAAGCTAGAACTACAGGCGCCTGCCATCACGATGCCCGGCTAACTTTTTAAGTGCTTTTATTTTTTAGTACAAACGGGGACTCGCTGTGTTGCCAGGGCTGGTCTCAAACTCCTGGGCTCGAGCGATTCTTCCACCTAAGTAAGTCTCCCAAAGTGTTGGGGTTACAGGCGTGAGCCATGGTGCGCTGTCCTCTTCTTTATTTCTTTCATTCCTCCTCTCTCTCTCTCTCTCTCTCTCGCTCTCGCTCTCGCTCTCGCTCTCGCTCTCGCTCTCGCTCTCGCTCTCGCTCTCGCTCTCGCTCTCCCCCCCCCACCGCTCTCTCTCTGTCTCTCTCCCTCCCTCCCTCTCTCCTCTCTCTCTCATTCTTTTTCTTTTTTCTCTTTCTTCCTCCCTACTTTCTCTGATTTCTCATTATCTTTTTCTTTCTGCTATTTCTCTTTCTATTTTCTTTTTCATCTTTCTTCCCTTTACATCTCTGTCTCTTTCTTTCTTTCTTTTTTCTTTTTTCTTTTTTTTTCCTTCGAGACGGAGTTTCGCTCTCGTTACCCAGGCTGGAGTGCAATGGCGCGATCTCGGCTCACCACGGCCCCCGCCTCCTGGGTTCAAGCAATTCTCCTGCCTCAGCCTCCCGAGTAGCTGGGACTACAGGCTGCGCCACCATGCCCAGGTAATTTTTGTATTTTTTAGTCGAGACGGGGTTTCGTCATGTTGACGAGGATGGTCTCGATCTCTTGACCTCGTG
This sequence comes from Aotus nancymaae, assembly GCF_030222135.1. Lineage (NCBI taxonomy): Eukaryota > Metazoa > Chordata > Mammalia > Primates > Aotidae > Aotus > Aotus nancymaae. The sequence goes on from NW_026988881.1 coordinate 30,545, forward strand.
ATCCACCCGCCTCGGCCTCCCAAACCAAAGTGCTGGGATTATGGGCGTGAGCCACCGCGCCCGGCCCTCTCTTTCTTTATATTTCTTGTTCTTTATCTTCCTTTTTATTTTTTTATTTTTTATTTATTTATTTTTTTATAAAGATGGGGTTTCACCATGATGGCCAGGCTGGTCTTGAACTCCTGAGCTCAGGTGATCCACCCACCTCGGCCTCCCAAAGTGCTGGGATGACAGGCGTGAGCCACCGCGCCCGGCCTGTTCCTTATCTTCCTTACTCTCTTTCTCTTTTCTTTATTTGTTTCTTTCCATCTCTCCGTGTGTGTGTCTTTCTGTGGATTCTGAAAGAGTCTCTTCAATCTGTACCACAGACCTCTGAGACTTTCGCTTTGTTGTGCTTTTCCTCCTTGTCGTGTAAAATGTGTTCGCTTATTCTTGTGGCCTGATGACGACATGAAGACGAATTGGGAAAGGAGGGAGTTTTTATTTCTGTGACTGCTGACGGGGAAACGGAAGGCCTGGAAAATATCGCCAGACCGACTCAAAGTTACAGAGGATGTCAGGGCCTGTATACCTTCCGAGCTCTCTGTGTACGTGTAACAGTGCGTATTCACCTCAAGAGGGAAGCGATTTTTTTTTCCTTTTTTTTTTTCCTTCCCCGCCCCCGGAGTCTTGCTCTGTCGCCCAGGCTGAAGTGCAGTGGTGAGATCTCGGCTCAGTGCGACCTCCACCTCCCGAGTTCCAGCGATTCTCCTGCCTCAGCCTTTCGAGGGCCTAGAGATGGTGGTTTCGTCGCGTGGACCGGGCTGGTTTGGAACTCCTGACCTCAGGCGACCCGCCCGCATCTGCCTCTGCCTCTGCCTCTGCCTACTAGAGTGCAGGGGTGACGGGCGTGGGCCGCTAGGCCCCGGCCTGCTTTTTCTTTTGTCACTAGAAAAGAAAATAGTGCGGGCCCTCTCGTGATCACGGTATAAACCCTTCTATACTGTGGAATACGGCGCGCGTGTGCGTGCGTGCGTGCGTGCGTACGTAGGTGCGTGTGTTTCTGTGTGTATTGCCGAGTCATGGTGCTTCCTTCCCCCGCAGGGGCTCCGCTCGGTTAGTTGTGGGGATAATGCCTGGGAGGGTGCCGGGCTGACACTTGCATATGTTGTCTTCGGGCGTCACCTAGCGGTCACGGTTCTTGAAGGTCTAGGCGGCATACGGGACGCTCTGGCCGCCCGCCCGCAGTCAGGAGCGATTGTGGCTTCTCTCCGCTACCCGCCGCCCCGCCCACGCCCCGAGCTCACCCGCCCCCGCCCCGCCCCGCCCCCACCTTGGTCCGTCCGTCCGTCCGTCCGTCCCCCTCACTCCCTCGTTGCCCAGAAGACCCCTGGAGACCCTGGCTGGGCCCGATTGTTCTTCTCTTTGATCCGTTGTTTCCCTTTCTCTCTTCGTGTCTTTTTTTTTTTTTTTTTTTTTTTGAGACGGAGTTTCGCTCTTGATACCCAGGCTGGAGCGCAATGGCGCTGTCTCGGCTCACCGCAACCTCCGCCTCCTGGGTTCAGGCAATTCTCCTGCCTCAGCCTCCTGAGTAGCTGGGATTACAGTCACGCGCCACCGTGCCCAGCTAATTTTTTGTATTAGTAGAGACGGGGTTTCACCATGTTGACCAGGATGGTCTCGATCTCTTGACCTCGTGATCCACCCGCCTCGGCCTCCCAAAGTGCTGGGATTACAGGCTTGAGCCACCGCGCCCGGCCTCTTCGTGTCTTTTTAACCCATATGGACTCTGCTGCCTGGGTTTTATGGATGACAGCTCCACTTTAGGCCTTGCCGTTAGTGGGGACTTTCCTGATTCTCCTCAGTTGTAGTGAAAGCAGGTAGATGTCAAGAGCGTGCAAGTAAATGGCATTTCCCAGAAGTCATCGAATGGGTGTGGAGGAAGAAACATGCGGTGCCCCCCTTTCAAGGCAGCGATGCCAGCAATAATGAATTAGGTGTCATTGCTGGAGTCGGCTTGTTTCCTGAGTTGCCCTCCGTGCCCACCCCCACCCCAGGCTTGAAAACATTCTAGAATAACCCACTGTGCCTCCGTCCCTTCCCCTTCCTCTTTCTGTCCCCTTCTGCTTGCTCCCCTCGGTTTCTCTCGTTCCAGTCAGGCATATCCTCTCCACTCCACCCCCACCCCCACTCCTTAGGTAAATTCAACCACCCTGGCCTGGGCCCTCATAGTCATTTTTTTTTTTTCATTTTTAAGATAGAGTCTCGCTCTGTCGCCCAGGCTAGAATGCAGCGGTGTGATCTCTGCTCACTGCAACGTCTGCCTCCCGGATTCAAGCAATTCTCCTGCCTCAGCCTTCTGAGTGGCTGGGGTTACAGGCATGCGCCACCACGCCTGGAGAACTTTTTCCTTTTCTTTATACGTTAAAATTAAAGAAGTTTTTTTGTGTTTTTAGTAGAGACGGGGTTTCACCATGTTGGCCAGCCTGGTCTTGAACGCCTGACCTCAGGTGGTCCACCCGCCTCAGCCCCCCAGAGTGCTGGGATGACAGGCTTGAGCCTCCGCGTCCGGCTCATAGTCACTTTTAACGGTTACGTTAAGTGTAAATTTTTATTTTCCTGGCCAACATATTAGTAAGGTGGAAGGTGTGTCGTAGCCCCTACCTGGGCCTTACTATGCTTTTAGAGGATTAAAAAACAAGAAAATAGGCCGGGCGCGGTGGCTCAAGCCTGTAATCCCAGCACTTTGGGAGGCCGAGGCGGGTGGATCACGAGGTCGAGAGATCGAGACCATCCTGGTCAACATGGTGAAACCCCGTCTCTACTAATACAAAAAAATTAGCTGGGCACGGTGGCGCGTGCCTGTAATCCCAGCTACTCAGGAGGCTGAGGCAGGAGAATTGCCTGAACCCAGGAGGCGGAGGTTGCAGTGAGCCGAGATCGCGCCATTGCACTCCAGCCTGGGTAACAAGAGCGAGACTCCGTCTCAAAAAAAACAAACAAAAAAAAAAACAAGAAAAGATCTTTCTATCCTTTCTCCTTTTGTTTCTGTCTTCCTAATTTCCTTTTCCAGCTCTTTCTTTCTTTCTTTGTTTCTTTCGTGGTTTCTGTGTTTCCTTGTATTTTGTCTTTTTTTGCGACAGAGTCTCACTCTGTCACCCAGTTCTGTGTTTCTTTCGTGGTTTCTGTGTTTCTTTCGTTGTTCCTGTGTTTCTTTCGTGGTTTCTGTGTTTCTTTTGTTGTTCCTGTGTTTCTTTCGTTGTTTCTGTGTTTCCCTTTTTTTTTTTTTGAGACAGAGTGCCACTCTCTCACCCAGTTCTGGTTCTTTCGTTCTTTCTGTGTTTCTTTCGTTGTTTCTGTGTTTGCTTTCCTTTATTTTCTTTTTGCGAGACAGTCTCACTCTGTCACTCGGTTCTGTGTTTCTTTCGCTGTTCCTGTGTTTGTTTGTTTGTTTGTTTCTTTCTTTCTTTCTTTCTTTCTTTCTTTCTTTCTTTCTTTCTTCTTCTTTCTTTCGAGACAGAGTCTCACTCTGTCACCCAGTTCTGTGTTTCTTTCGTTGTTCCTGTGTTTCCTTTTTTTTTTTTTTTTTTTCTCCTTTTTTTTTTTTGAGACAGAGTCTCACTCTGTCACCCAGGCTGGAGTGCAATGGCGCGATCTCGGCTCGCTGCAACCTCCGCCTCCCGGGTTCAGGCGATTCTCCTGCCTCAGCCTCCTGAGTAGCTGGCATTACAGGCAAGCGCCACCATGCCCAGCTAATTTTTTGTATTTTTAGTGTAGACGGGGTTTCACCATGTTGACCAGGATGGTCTCGATCTCTTGACCTCGTGATCCACCCGCCTCGGCCTCCCAAAGTGCTGGGATTACAGGCGTGAGCCACCGCGCCCGGCCTAGTTCTGTGTTTCTTTTGTTGTTTCTGTGTTTCTTTCGTTGTTCCTGTCTTTCTTTCTTTCGTTGTTCCTGTCTGTCTGTCTGTCTGTCTGTCTGTCTTTCTTTCTTTCTTTCTTTCTTTCTTTCTTTCTTTCTTTCTTTTTCTTTCTTTCTTTCTTTCGAGACAGAGTCTCACTCTGTCACCCAGTTCTGTGTTTCTTTCGTTGTTCCTGTGTTTCCTTTTTTTTTTTTTTGTAGCTGGGATTACAGGCGCGTGCCACCGCGCCCAGCTAATGTTTGTTTTTTTAGCAGAGACGGGGTTTCAACATTTTGGCCAGGCTGGTCTCGAACTCCTGACCTTGTGATCCACCCGCCTCGGCCTCCCAAAGTGCTGGGATTACAGGCATGAGCCACCGTGCCCGGCCTCTGCGTTTCTTTGTCTCTCTTTCTCTCTCTCTCTCTCTCTCTCTCTCTCTCTCTCTCTCTCTCTCTCTCTCTCTCTCTCTCTCGCTGTTTCTTTCTCTCTGTCTCTCTGTCTCTCTGTCTTTCTTTCTAGACGGAGCCTTGCTGTGTCGCCAGGCCAGATAGTGTTTAGTACCGAATTTTATTTTCTCCATTTTCTGTCTTTTTCTTCCTTCCTTCCTTTCTTTCTTTCCTCCTCCTCCTCCTCCTCCTCCTCCTCCTCCTCCTCCTCCTCCTCCTCCTCCTCCTTCTTCTTCCCCTTCTTCTTCTTTTTTAATTTTCACCTTGATGCAGGTGGGCGAACGCTGAAAAAGGCATTAGCCTCTTCTTTCTTTCTTTCTTTCTTTTTCTTTCTTTCTTTCTTTCTTTCTTTCTTTCTTTCTTTCTTTCTTTCTTTTTCTTTCCCTCCTTCCTCCCTCCCTTCTGTCCTTTTATCTGTTCCTTTCCTTTATTCTTTCTTTCTTTCTTTGTCTTTTATACTTTCTTTTTTCCTCTCTTTCGCCCTTCTTTCCGTCATCTCTTTCCTCATTCTTTCTCTTTTTCATCTTTCTTCATTTTCCACCTTTCATCATATACCTTCTCCAGATTTTTTAAATTCTGTCTGTTTTCTCCATCTCCTTCCTCCCCGCTCCCTGCTTGCTTTCTTCCCTCCCTCCTTCCTCCATCTCTCTTTTTTCTATCCCCTCCCTCCCTCCCTCCCTCCCTCCCTCCCTCCCTCCCATCCCCCACCCCGTGTGGATTGTGAACGTGTCCTCATTCGGCGTCTCTCTGTCACCTGAACGACTCGCGCCCGAGTCCTGTGTGTTCTTTCTCCCTCCGAGATGCATCTCCAAACACCCACACGTCATGGGCTTGTCTTTTGACTCTGTCTCGGTCTACGCAGATACACGTTTGGAGGAGCGTTTCTGTGGGGTTGGGGTGGAGGGGCTGTGTTTTCGGCCTCGGGAAGACTTTCTCGACTCACGGTTTCGGTTTTGCGGTCCGCCGGCCGCCCTGCCATCCGGATGTGTCTCGGTGACAGGTTTGGGATGGTGACATGTCGCCGGTTTTCGGGCTCCATCTGGTGGCCGCTTTTATATGGTTCTCCTGGCTTCCAGAGCTCCGGTGGCAGCTGCTGAGCGAGGGGAGCGTCCCTGCTGTGAGCTAGGCAGAGCTCCGGAAAGCCTGCGGCTGTCAGCGGGGCTGTCCCTGTGGCGCCAGAGCTCTGGCGAGTCACTTGTGAGTCAGAGCACGGGCGTGCAGGGCTATATAGGGGCAGGCTGTCGCCGAGTTTCCAGGCCCGAGCGAGGTGTGCGGGCTGCCGGGGCTGGTCGACCAGCACGCCGTAGCTCCCGAGGCCCGACCCGCGACCCGCGGGGACCCTCCGGGCATGGCGCGGGTGGCCGGGGACGCCCCTCCCCGGCCCTGTCGCGGGCCTGTGCGGGCCCTGGCCGCCTGAGGCACCCGCCGAATCTCTTTTCCAAGTTCTCGTGGGGAGTCGGTGGCCGTCCTGCGCCGTCCTCCCGGGGTGCCGTACCCGGCTGCGGTCCCTCTGCTGTGATACTTTTCTTCCAAGTCCGCGTTCGTAGTCGGAGAGTGGTCCCTGAGAGCGCCTTCGGTCCCTCGTGTGTCCCTCGCGTGTGAGGGGACGGCCGAATGGGTCTCGCTCTGGAGGCACGGGTCGGCCCCTGCGTGGCACCGGTGGCCCGGAGGGCGTCCCTGGTCTTGGGGGTCGACGAGACGGCCCTGGGTGCTCCGTGTGTGGCTGCGATGGTGGCCTTTTTGGGGACAGATGTCCGTGTCGTGCGTTTCTGAGTCGGTGGTGTGGCCGGTGACTCGACCCCCTGCCCCCCAGGGTGGGTATATCTTTCACGCTGAGTTTGAATTTTGGGCCACCGGGTTGTTGCTGACACGCTGTCCTCTGGCGACTTGTCGCTGGAGAGGTCGGGCCTCTGGATGCGTGGGGGTTTATCTGGTCTGGCGGTGACCTGGCTAGCCGGCCCTGCTCTGGCTTGAGCCGCCGGCTGGGGCCCGTGTGCCTTGCCTCTCACGCATCCGTCTGAGTGTCCCGGCTCCCCGGTGCCGCCCTGGGTGGGCCCGGGTCTCCTCTGACCCACCCGGGTGTGGTGGGGAGAGGCCGATGCGGGTGGGGGGCTCCCTTCCGCCTGCGCGTGCGCTCCCCGCTGCGGGCACCTGGGGCGGTCGTGACAACCCCGCTCCGTTGGCTCCGTGCCGTGCGTGTCAGGCGTCCTCCGCTCCCTTGGGGTTGTCCGCCGTCCCTTCCCTCAGAGCGGGGCTGGCCGACCGCGGGCTGTGGTCGGCTCGGTGGTTTGGTGAGGCTGGTGAGGTCCCGTTGCTCCGCTCTGGGTCTTGTTCCGATCGATGTGGTGACGTCATGCTCTCCCGGGCTGCGACCGTTCCGCGGTGGGCGAGGGACGGACCTTCATGGTGAATGGCTCCGCTCTTCTCACCCCACCCGCGGGGGGGCCCCGTGTCTCTCCTCTCCCTGCATGTGTGGGGCTGGTGGTGGGAGGCATTAGGGGTACGGAATCCGGCCCGACCTCGCCGTGCTTCTCCTGTCGTCTGCCTGGCGGGGGCGGCGGGGTCCTCTGACACGGCAGGCATCCCTCGCTCTCGCCTCCTGTGGGTGTTGCCTTGCGGGCGCGGCC
>NW_026988881.1:50000-67500 GCF_030222135.1 Aotus nancymaae
CGGCTCATGACAGCGTCGACCGCCCCTCCCTGGACTCAACGTGATCCCCGCCTCCAAGTACCTGAGACTACAGGGTTCTCATAAGCCCGGGAGGTAGATCTCACACTTGCACTTCCGGTGTGGGTGTGGGTGTGGGTGTGGGTGTGGGTGTGGGTGTGGGTGTGGGTGTGGGTGTGGGTGTGGGTGTGGGTGAGGGCGGCGGAGGGGGCTGAGACAAAACAGTTCATGGGGGGAGGGGCAGACAGGAAACAGTTCATTGTGACCTTGGTTACCTTTTGCCTTTCTTCCCGTCCTCTTATTTGCCTGTTTATTCTTACCGTTTCTTTTCACTTCTATGTGTTACATTGATCCTTTCTTGGTTTCCTTGTTTAATGGACTTATGGATTTATTGAGGGAGGGAGGGAGGGAGGGAGGGAGGGAGGGAGGGAGGGAGGGAGGGAGGGAGATTCATAAATTATACATAACATGCAGTAATATATATGCAGATAATCATATATTATGTATGAAATGAATGGCCGGGCGCGATAGCTCACGCCTGTAATCCTAGCACTTTGGGAGGCCGAGGTGGGTGGATCACCAGACGTCAGGAGTTCAAGACCAGCCTGGCCCTCAGGGTGAAACCCCATCCTTTGAGAAAAAAAAAAATTAATTAATTGTTCCACGTCTGTGTGTGTGTAAATATTTCTTTACATTAACTTTGATACTTATTTTAATTACCACTCTTCGCTCACATCCTCTTGGTTGTTTCTTCTTACGGTTTCTTTTTTTTTTTCCTTTTTTTTTTTTTTTTTTTTTGAGACGGACTCTTGCTCTCTTGCCAGGCTGGAGTGCACTGGCGTGGTCTCGGCTCACCGCAACCTCCACCTCCTGGAGTCAAGCGATTCTTCTGCCTCAGGCTCCCGAGTAGCTGGGACCACAGGCGTGTGCCACCACGCCCGGCTAACTTTTGTATTTTTTGTAGAGATGGCGTTTCACCAGGGCCGGGATGGTCTCGATCTCTTGACCTCATGATCCGCCCGCCTCGGCCTCCCAAAGTGCTGGGAATCCACAGGTGTGAGCCACCGCACCTGGCTCTTCTTATGGCTTCTTAACTCTTCCATGTCATTCTTACGTTTGTCATGTCTTCGTCCGTTCGTTAATTTAGTTAGAGGCGGGGTCTCGAGTATTTCTCTACAGGCATTCATTCATTCATTCATTCACTCACTTATTTGGGGGCAGGCTTGCGTTTATTTATCTAATTATATAGAGGCAGGCTCGCTTTTATTATTTATTCATTCATTCATTCATTCATTCATTTTTTTTTAATTTATTTATTTACTTTTAAATAGAGACAGGGTTTCACCATGTTGGCCAGGCTGGTCTCGATGTTCTGACCTCAGGTGATCCACCCGCCTCAGCCTCCCAAAGCGCTGGGGGATTACAGGCCTGAGCCACTGTGCCCGGCTATTTGTTTATTTATCTATCAATCGATTTATTTAGAGGCAGGCTCCCTCGCACGCATGCGTGCGTGCATGCATGCATTTATTTAATTAGTTAGTTTATTTTATTTATTTGGGGGAAGGCTCACATTTTTCTTTCCATCGAGGCAGGCTCGCATCTCTCTCTCTCTCTCTCTCTCTCTCCCCCCCCCCCCCCTCTCTCTCTCTCTCTCTCTCTCTCTCTCTCTCTCTCTCTCTCTCTCTCTCCCCCCCCCCCCCTTCCCCACATCGGCCACCCCCCCTCGCCCCCGTCTGTCTCTCTTTAAAGGCAGGGTCTCGCTCTGTAGCCCAGGGTCACTCCAGCCTCAACGCTTTGGACCAAGACATCGGCACGTGGTCTCGCTTTGTGGCCCGCACTCTGGACACATATATTCCTTTTTAAATTTTGACGATGCTGCTGCTGCTGCTGCTGCTGCTGCTGCTGCTGCTGCTGCTGATGATGATGATGATGATCAATTTATACAGGCGGAGGTGGTGTCGACTGACGGCTCGAGATGATCTCAAACTTTGGCGCTCCGGCCATCCTCCCACGTCGGCCTTTCAGACTGCTGCGATGACAGGCGTGAGCATGGATGGAACGGGCAGATCACGGGCTTGAGAGATCGAGACCATCCCGGCCGACGTGGTGAAACCCCGTCTCTACTAAAAATACAAAAATTAGCTGGCCGTGGTGGCGTGCGCCTGTAGTCTCGGCTACTCGGGACGCTGAGGCAGAAGAATCGCTTGAACCCGAGAGGCGGAGGTGGCGGTCGACTGAGATTGCACCACGCTACGCTACAGCCTGGGCTCACTGCAACCTCCACCTCCCGGGTTCCAGCGATTCCCCTGCCTCAGCCTCCCGAGTTGCTGAGATTATACAGGTACGTGCCTGTCATCCCAAGCCACTCGGGAGGCTGAGGCAGGAGAATCGCTGGAACCCGGGAGGCGGAGGTTTCGGCGAGCCGAGATCGTGCCACTGCTCTCCAGCCTGGGCAACGAGAGCGGAACTTTGTTGAGGGGGGGAAGAAATGCGAAATTTGGGAGTGAAAACTTGACCCCGGGACAGGAGGTAGCGTGCTGCAAGCTGTCTTCTTCTCCCCGTGAAATCCACGCTGTCTCCGGGAGCGTGGATTTCACGGACCTTCGTTTCCCTGTGACAGGTATTGCCACTCTGAGGTGGTGGGTCTGGCGCCCACTCGGAAACGCTATGGACTGGACTTCCATCTTAGATGGGTCCCATCTCCACCCCTAGCCTCCCTCCGTCCACACGCCCCCGCCCCTGGTCTCCTCTTCCTGTTGTCTAGGGGAATTGAAGTTCCATATGAACCCATGGGCGGGTGCCTAGGCTGTGTCCCCTGGGGGCTCTGGTCGACTAGTTGCAGGTGGGCACCACCTGAGAGGATTCCCTGGGTGGGCCCAGAAACGACCTGGCCCGAGAGGGATCGGGGAGAGGCTGGTGATGCGGCGTGCCTGAGCCGCTCCCCCCACCAACCTCCACCCCGACCCAGAGCGATCCAAGATTCCCTTCTTTTCCGTGCTGACATCTGCAAGCATCTAGCTAGGTCTTTTGTGTGTGTGTGTGTGTGTGTGTGTGTGTGTGTGTGTGTGTGTGTGTGTGTGTCTGTCTGTCTGTCTGTCTGTCTGTTATAAAGCTATTTATTTGGGTGAGTTATTCCAAGAGTTGTATACAGCTTTATTTTTTTTGGAATTGCAGTATTAAAGTTGCACTTTGGATTTAGGACTTACTGTCATTACTTTGGTGATATGTACGGTGGTCATCTAATGGATGCTGCACAGAGTAGGGACTACGGGGACCCACATTTTGTCCCCATCCCATCTTCAAATAATTGGGGTCTCTTAGGTCCGTGATGCAAAGGCATAAGACAATCCTGATCTTGAAGCCTTGAAGAAAGTCATTACGTATACACAGATAGAAAATGCAAATATGTCAATGTCATCTGATAGCTTGAAATAAAGAAATATTTTAGTTAAACTGTTATCAAAGTTCACATTTCTGTTAATGAGACATTACAAACCACAAGGTAAGGTCTTTACATTTTGGTTATTAAGCAGATTCAGTGCTTGGAACTATAGTTAATACTTAGTGGAATGATAAGTCTATCTACAAAGCGGGATAATGTATTAGACTGTCATGTATTCATTTTTTCCTGTATGCCAGGGTTTTTACATATTTGCCATATAAGTTGGCCTTTTGCAGGAGGAGTATAATTTACATTGTTTTTGACAGTGGGCTTAGTATGGTTAAATGTCCTATCAACTTGAAGGATGCTTCCATTTTTGTGGGTCTTAGCCTCTACCTGGTGCTTGCTATTGGGTGTGTTCAGGCACTGAGAAAGAGAAATAATGAGTGAGGCAGATGATGATGTTTGAACATAGGCCTTATCATTTAGTGAAGCATAAAAACACTGACACTTTTATATAAATGTCTTCGGGCATCACCTAGCGGCCACTGTAATGGAAAATCGAGGTGGCGCGGAGGGAGGTCTGCCTGACGACTTCACAGAGCCTGGGGCAACCGGTTTCTCTTCCTCCCATCTGGAGGCCCCTCCCTCTCTCCCTCGTTGCCTTGGGAACCTCCACCCTGGTGGGGGCCCTATGGTTCTTTTATCAGTACTTTGTGTTTCTTTGTTTGTTGGTGTCTTTCATGCGCATGCATAGACTCTTCTCCTTGGGCTTTATGAGGAGTTGGTTTATTTTTTTTAAGCCCCTCCCCCCCGCCCCTTTACTCCAATTCCGTGAGTTTGTGAGGTGGGTTCCCCCCGACACCGCACCTCCCGCCACCCTGCGTGGAAACGTTCTGGAGCCAGGCGGGTGGGCCTCCATCTTCTCTCCCCTCCGCCCACCCTTTGCCGGTTGACATTTGCATGGGTGATCGCCAGGCCTCACCTCACTCGGTGGCCACTGTTTTTGAAGATGGGGGCTGGGGCTGGGGCACGGTCCCACTTCCCCAGAGGCAGCGGGGGGCGATGGCACAGCCTTTGGCCCCCGTGGGCAAGCGGGTGGGCGGACTGGACTGTAGTGGTGGCGTTTTTTCACCCCTTCACGCCTCAGGCCCCCCTCCCTCCCTCCCTCCCTCCCTCCCTCCCTCCCTCCCTCCCTCCTTCCCTCCCTCCCTGGGAAAGCTTCATCTTGGCTGGGTCTCAATCACCTTTTATCATGATGTCTTATTTTCTCCTTCCTTGGACCAGCAAATTTGCAAAACGGGAAGGGCATCATGGCGCCACTCTGGGCCGTAGTAGTATTTGCCCAAAATAGAAACGCTGTCTAAAAAGTAATACTTTGCTCCCTTAAGATTACCGGAGGCGATGCCTTGGCACGGAATTCTAGGAAGGCGTATCTTTTCCCCAGGACGTGTTAGCTGCTGTTTTTCTCCTGTTGTTCACTAGCGCTTTTGTGGATTTCTCGACGTATGGTGACAGCGGGTTAATGTAAACTGTACTTCATAGTGTGATAACCTGCTTTTTGCCAGTTAAAACTAACTCTCTCCTTCTCAGACTAAAAGCTGTTCAGGCTTTATGTTAGCTTCCTGAGCTGGACAGACTCCATCTTAGCTTCTACATTTTAGTTGTTTTCCCACCATTCAGTACGGAACCAGAGTACGTAGCAGCTGGGGCGGGCTGACACTGGGCACCCCCAGGAATGCATTTGTTGATAAGAGGCCGACTTAAGTGGTACCAACAGAGCCTGGGAATGCAGGCAGCTGCTGTCCAGTGCCCAGAGCCCCCGTTACCTATGTAAGTTGTATGTCTTTTGTGACAACTGTACCCCTCGCACCTGGCACTGTTTTATTTCTCATGTACTAGGTTAACTTTTAACTTTTTGCTTACTCTGCTTTTGTGAAAAATTTGCTTCAGCTACGTTCCCCCTCCCTTTTAAAACTAGGGTATAAAAGACCACCTAACATTTTCTTAGGGGCCGGCCGAGAGAATTTTGTGCGTCAGCCACCTCTCGGTCGCTGGCATAATAAAGGACTCATAATTCAATCTCAGAGTGTGCTGCATTCTTTGACTCGCTCGGGTACAACAATAAGGTCTTCTGCTTCTGCTTCTTCTTATTCTTCTTTTTCTTTTTCTTCTCCTTCTTTCTTCTTCTTCTTCTTCTTCTTCTTCTTCTTCTTCTTCTTCTTCTTCTTCTTTTCTACTCCTTTCTTCTTCTCCTTCTCCTTCTTTTTTGTAGTATTTTATTTACTGATCTCTCTGAAACATGCACAAGTTTATATAGCTAAGGGAACTTACTTACCATGCTAAGATGTTGCTCAACATGACAAGTTTCTACAAAATATATTTCAAGGTATATAGTACCTTCATTTCATTCCCGAGGAATCAACATGTGAACATGACGTTTGGTTGGTGAAATTTAGGATACAAGCATAAGTGTCAAATAATATCACACTTCCGGTTTAATGGAAAACATAACGGTTGTGACAGTCTCACCTAACGCTTTGGTTAAAGAAAGGGAGAAGACGGACAGGGGTGTCACAGAAGCATGCGAGGATTTGACAGTTCGAATCATCTATAGCCCTTCTGAGAAACTACAGATGAAAAATACGTAGTAAAAATTTCTGTAGGCCGGGCGTGGTGGCTCACGCCTATAATCCCATCATTTTGGGAGGCCGAGGCGGGTGGATCATGAGGTCGAGAGATCCGGACCAGACCATCCTGGTCAACATGGTGAAACCCCATCTCTACTAAAAATACAAAAATTAGCTGGGCGTGGTGGCGCGCGCCTGTAGTCCCAGCTACTCTGGAGGCTGAGGCAGGAGAATTGCTTGAACCCGGGAGGCGGAGGTTGCGGTGAGCCGAGATCGTGCCATTGCACTCCAGCCTAGGTAACAAGAGCGAAACTCTGTCTCAAAAAAAAAAAAAGAAAAAGAAAAAAGAAAGAAAGAAAGAAAGAAAGAAAGAAAGAAAGAAAGAAAGAAAGAAAGAAAGAAAGAAAGAAAGAAAGAAAGAAAGAAGGAAGGAAAAAATTTCTGTAACATGGTGGTTTCGGTACATTTATACTGATCATCATTCCATTCACGCACTCAAATAACTGCTGCTTCTGATCACTGAAAACTAGATTCAAAGCCACTGCTCCACAAGCTGATGCTACCGGTCCCCTATAATAACAGGTAGTTTAAATCTGGAAAGAAGGCAAAGCATACTGGTTAGTCAATGACTTGTAGAGATAATTGAGGCTACACTACTATACATAATCAGGTGCACGGTGTTCGTAACAATGCATACTGTGGTCCGGAGGTAATTCCGATTACCATATTCTATATTTATTGGTCATCGACAGCATACATTTTATGCTCCAAAAGAAATACCCCGATCCATCCAACAAAATGGTCACATTTCATGTTCTTTTAAAGGCAGACGAACTAAATTTAACGAAGCATTGGCTCTTCTTAATATCCCATTTTCAAGTTACTGATACGAATCCGCCAAAGAAACAATTATGCGTTTTACCTAACATCAAGTAATCTGCAAAGTTCCCGAGACAGACGCATGGCTTGTTCAGTTTCCAAAAGTAAATACAGGCTTTCTGACTGAAAACATTCGCATTCCTAGCTCTCCTCTAAACCAAACATTCAAAAGAAAATTACAAAAAAATGACCTCTAAGCTTCTGAATAGTCCACTTGGTGACATAGAGTATTTTCCGTCCCAACACTTTCTCGACTGCAAAAGATATTTACTTCCTAAGTACATGACAAAGTCTTCGTTTCAAACCATTCACTCAGTTAGTTTCCATGGTAACATTGCGGGATTCCTTGGCCACCATCAGTCGCATTAGTTGACTGTGGAATTTCTCAATCTTCTTTACATCTTGAGCTTGCTCTGTTTTAGACACCAAAGAAACTCGATCATCTGTTACTTTCATACATACACCAGTTCCCATCAGAATGCCTGTATGTATTTGTCAGCTGGGCGCGGTGGCTCACGCCTGTCATCCCAGCACTTTGGGAGGCTGAGGTGGGTGGATTGCTTGAGCCTAGGAGTTTGAGATTGCTTGAGCCTAGGAGTTTGAGACCGGTCTGGCCAACATGGCAAAACCTCGTCTCTACTAAAATACAAAGATTAGCCGGGCATGGTGGCACAACTCCTGTAATCCCAGCTACTGGGGAGGCTGAGGCACAAGAATCGCTTGAACCCAGGAAGCAGAGGTTGCAGTGAGACAAGATCGCACCACTGCGCTCCAGCCTGGGCAACAGAGCAAGACTCCGTCTCAAAAGCAAAATTTAAAAAAGATATAAGGCACAACTGTAAACTTAGCTGAATTCTGATATCTACCCATTTTTGTGTCATCCCTATAGTTCACTTTGTATTAAGTTGGGTTTCATTTGGGATTTGCGATGTACATATATATTTCTAGCTGTTCATACAAAGTTCTTATATATCAAATGAAAAGTGTTTTTCTCGTATGTTATTAAGTAGTGAATATATAAGGACTGTACTGATCTTCTAGGCTTGAGTTTACATAGGTGAATATCACCAACACCTGGCCTTAGAAAAGGACCATGTCGTTTTTGTTTTGTTTTGGTTTTTTTGGGCTATGACTTACGTCTTTTCTTGCCTCCTTCCTAGACGTTCCTATTTCGCTTTCTTGTCGGCTCACTTTTTCCCGTTCTATTTTCCACCAAACCATCTGTAGAGCTACAGAAGGTATCCTTTCTTATTTTTGGTAAAAGCCAGAACTTTACCTAGGAATCTTTTAACAGTTTTTTAGTGCTTATTTTTAAAATCACTGTCAACAATAAATCTAAGCCTAGAAGTATCCCTTCTTTCAACATATTTTTATTTGTTTCCCCGAGATGTGAAAGGGTTTCATTCCTTTAAGAGGCCTAACAGATTTGCCCCGACAGAGTTCACAAAACCCACTTCTCTAGAACGTAAATTGCTATCATGGGAGACTACCCAGAAATCTGACTCATGGCCCTGTGCCCACACTCTAAGACCTGTGTCTTTTGGAGAAGATCACAATGATTTAAGGACATTTTGAAACTTCCAATTATGTCTAAAAATTATATTCTTTTGTTTACATGATGAAACTTTTTGTTGTTCCTTGCTGGTATATAATAAAATATGTACGTGGGCGGGGGGGGGGGGAAGAAGAAGAATGCCTGTGTTTGAGAACCACACGTGCCGTGCCGTGCCCTGCCGTGCCGTCACTGGGTCAGCGAGGTGAAGCTTCTCTCTCGGCAGGCAGGCAGCGTGGCTGAACTCCTCCCAGGTCTGGTACTGGGGCATCGTGGCCTGGAGTGCAAAAGTAAACAGAAGCAAGGCCGCAGAACCCGGCCCGGCAAACTACCTAGAGTCGCCAACGGACGCAAAAGTCATAAGGTCTTGTTTTCTACAAATTCATGAGGGCTTCTTCTTCTTCTTCTTTTCCTTCTTTTTCTTCTCTCCCTCTCTCCCCCCCCCCCGTCTCTGTCTCCCTCTCTCTCTCTCTCTCTCTCTCTCTCTCTCTCTCTCTCTCTCTCTCTCTCTCTCTCTCTCTCTCTCTCTCTCTCCCCCCCCCCTCCGTCTCTCTCTCTCTCCCCCTCCCTCTCCCTCTTTTTCTTTTTACTAGAAGCTCAGGTAGATCTAATCTAATCTAATCCATTCCCAAGGCCTCAATTCTTTACTTTAGGAATCCCAGATTTGATCTCCATACAGAATCCTGTACGGAAGTGGCGAGTTGATTTCTGGACTTGGAGACCTCATAGATGTTACACATTAATAAAGATTCAGGCCTGGCACGCTCAGCCTCCCAAAGTGCTGGGATTACAGGCGTGCTGTTCACGCCCACTTATGCCCGGTGTGTTATGAGCGGCTCGGCTAACATGGTAACTTTGTGGCCCCATGGTTGGGCCTTTGGTTTCCACCCTAACAGCCAGAGGCTACCTGAGAGAGCCCTGTCCCTCGAAAGAAGGGTGGTTATCTGCAGATAGCAGCAGCGTCTTGCTGTGAAATCCACAAAGCCTCCACTGCGATTCAGAACGGTGTATGTCCCAAACGGCTGGTCCTGTTTATCTGCTCTGGTCTTTAGGAACGAATGCTCCCCTACTAAAATCTGTCACGGACACCTCCGGGACCGATGAATATGGTGGGTGCAAGTTCGGAGGTGAGGCGGGTACTTCGCTAGAGCTGAGGAGTTCGAGACCGGCCCGGGCGACAGGCTGCAGTGCATTTGTCTGTCCAAGGCCCATGGCAGCCTCCGCTTCCCTACCTCGAGCAATCCTCCCACCTCGGGCTCCAAAAAAGCTAGAACTACAGGCGCCTGCCATCACGATGCCCGGCTAACTTTTTAAGTGCTTTTATTTTTTAGTACAAACGGGGACTCGCTGTGTTGCCAGGGCTGGTCTCAAACTCCTGGGCTCGAGCGATTCTTCCACCTAAGTAAGTCTCCCAAAGTGTTGGGGTTACAGGCGTGAGCCATGGTGCGCTGTCCTCTTCTTTATTTCTTTCATTCCTCCTCTCTCTCTCTCTCTCTCTCTCTCTCTCGCTCTCGCTCTCGCTCTCGCTCTCGCTCTCGCTCTCGCTCTCGCTCTCGCTCTCGCTCTCCCCCCCCACCGCTCTCTCTCTGTCTCTCTCCCTCCCTCCCTCTCTCCTCTCTCTCTCATTCTTTTTCTTTTTTCTCTTTCTTCCTCCCTACTTTCTCTGATTTCTCATTATCTTTTTCTTTCTGCTATTTCTCTTTCTATTTTCTTTTTCATCTTTCTTCCCTTTACATCTCTGTCTCTTTCTTTCTTTCTTTTTTCTTTTTTCTTTTTTTTTCCTTCGAGACGGAGTTTCGCTCTCGTTACCCAGGCTGGAGTGCAATGGCGCGATCTCGGCTCACCACGGCCCCCGCCTCCTGGGTTCAAGCAATTCTCCTGCCTCAGCCTCCCGAGTAGCTGGGACTACAGGCTGCGCCACCATGCCCAGGTAATTTTTGTATTTTTTAGTCGAGACGGGGTTTCGTCATGTTGACGAGGATGGTCTCGATCTCTTGACCTCGTGATCCACCCGCCTCGGCCTCCCAAACCAAAGTGCTGGGATTATGGGCGTGAGCCACCGCGCCCGGCCCTCTCTTTCTTTATATTTCTTGTTCTTTATCTTCCTTTTTATTTTTTTATTTTTTATTTATTTATTTTTTTATAAAGATGGGGTTTCACCATGATGGCCAGGCTGGTCTTGAACTCCTGAGCTCAGGTGATCCACCCACCTCGGCCTCCCAAAGTGCTGGGATGACAGGCGTGAGCCACCGCGCCCGGCCTGTTCCTTATCTTCCTTACTCTCTTTCTCTTTTCTTTATTTGTTTCTTTCCATCTCTCCGTGTGTGTGTCTTTCTGTGGATTCTGAAAGAGTCTCTTCAATCTGTACCACAGACCTCTGAGACTTTCGCTTTGTTGTGCTTTTCCTCCTTGTCGTGTAAAATGTGTTCGCTTATTCTTGTGGCCTGATGACGACATGAAGACGAATTGGGAAAGGAGGGAGTTTTTATTTC
The DNA here is from genome assembly GCF_030222135.1 of Aotus nancymaae. NCBI lineage: Eukaryota > Metazoa > Chordata > Mammalia > Primates > Aotidae > Aotus > Aotus nancymaae. The sequence goes on from NW_026988881.1 coordinate 60,933, forward strand.
TGTGACTGCTGACGGGGAAACGGAAGGCCTGGAAAATATCGCCAGACCGACTCAAAGTTACAGAGGATGTCAGGGCCTGTATACCTTCCGAGCTCTCTGTGTACGTGTAACAGTGCGTATTCACCTCAAGAGGGAAGCGATTTTTTTTTCCTTTTTTTTTTTCCTTCCCCGCCCCCGGAGTCTTGCTCTGTCGCCCAGGCTGAAGTGCAGTGGTGAGATCTCGGCTCAGTGCGACCTCCACCTCCCGAGTTCCAGCGATTCTCCTGCCTCAGCCTTTCGAGGGCCTAGAGATGGTGGTTTCGTCGCGTGGACCGGGCTGGTTTGGAACTCCTGACCTCAGGCGACCCGCCCGCATCTGCCTCTGCCTCTGCCTCTGCCTACTAGAGTGCAGGGGTGACGGGCGTGGGCCGCTAGGCCCCGGCCTGCTTTTTCTTTTGTCACTAGAAAAGAAAATAGTGCGGGCCCTCTCGTGATCACGGTATAAACCCTTCTATACTGTGGAATACGGCGCGCGTGTGCGTGCGTGCGTGCGTGCGTACGTAGGTGCGTGTGTTTCTGTGTGTATTGCCGAGTCATGGTGCTTCCTTCCCCCGCAGGGGCTCCGCTCGGTTAGTTGTGGGGATAATGCCTGGGAGGGTGCCGGGCTGACACTTGCATATGTTGTCTTCGGGCGTCACCTAGCGGTCACGGTTCTTGAAGGTCTAGGCGGCATACGGGACGCTCTGGCCGCCCGCCCGCAGTCAGGAGCGATTGTGGCTTCTCTCCGCTACCCGCCGCCCCGCCCACGCCCCGAGCTCACCCGCCCCCGCCCCGCCCCGCCCCCACCTTGGTCCGTCCGTCCGTCCGTCCGTCCCCCTCACTCCCTCGTTGCCCAGAAGACCCCTGGAGACCCTGGCTGGGCCCGATTGTTCTTCTCTTTGATCCGTTGTTTCCCTTTCTCTCTTCGTGTCTTTTTTTTTTTTTTTTTTTTTTTGAGACGGAGTTTCGCTCTTGATACCCAGGCTGGAGCGCAATGGCGCTGTCTCGGCTCACCGCAACCTCCGCCTCCTGGGTTCAGGCAATTCTCCTGCCTCAGCCTCCTGAGTAGCTGGGATTACAGTCACGCGCCACCGTGCCCAGCTAATTTTTTGTATTAGTAGAGACGGGGTTTCACCATGTTGACCAGGATGGTCTCGATCTCTTGACCTCGTGATCCACCCGCCTCGGCCTCCCAAAGTGCTGGGATTACAGGCTTGAGCCACCGCGCCCGGCCTCTTCGTGTCTTTTTAACCCATATGGACTCTGCTGCCTGGGTTTTATGGATGACAGCTCCACTTTAGGCCTTGCCGTTAGTGGGGACTTTCCTGATTCTCCTCAGTTGTAGTGAAAGCAGGTAGATGTCAAGAGCGTGCAAGTAAATGGCATTTCCCAGAAGTCATCGAATGGGTGTGGAGGAAGAAACATGCGGTGCCCCCCTTTCAAGGCAGCGATGCCAGCAATAATGAATTAGGTGTCATTGCTGGAGTCGGCTTGTTTCCTGAGTTGCCCTCCGTGCCCACCCCCACCCCAGGCTTGAAAACATTCTAGAATAACCCACTGTGCCTCCGTCCCTTCCCCTTCCTCTTTCTGTCCCCTTCTGCTTGCTCCCCTCGGTTTCTCTCGTTCCAGTCAGGCATATCCTCTCCACTCCACCCCCACCCCCACTCCTTAGGTAAATTCAACCACCCTGGCCTGGGCCCTCATAGTCATTTTTTTTTTTTCATTTTTAAGATAGAGTCTCGCTCTGTCGCCCAGGCTAGAATGCAGCGGTGTGATCTCTGCTCACTGCAACGTCTGCCTCCCGGATTCAAGCAATTCTCCTGCCTCAGCCTTCTGAGTGGCTGGGGTTACAGGCATGCGCCACCACGCCTGGAGAACTTTTTCCTTTTCTTTATACGTTAAAATTAAAGAAGTTTTTTTGTGTTTTTAGTAGAGACGGGGTTTCACCATGTTGGCCAGCCTGGTCTTGAACGCCTGACCTCAGGTGGTCCACCCGCCTCAGCCCCCCAGAGTGCTGGGATGACAGGCTTGAGCCTCCGCGTCCGGCTCATAGTCACTTTTAACGGTTACGTTAAGTGTAAATTTTTATTTTCCTGGCCAACATATTAGTAAGGTGGAAGGTGTGTCGTAGCCCCTACCTGGGCCTTACTATGCTTTTAGAGGATTAAAAAACAAGAAAATAGGCCGGGCGCGGTGGCTCAAGCCTGTAATCCCAGCACTTTGGGAGGCCGAGGCGGGTGGATCACGAGGTCGAGAGATCGAGACCATCCTGGTCAACATGGTGAAACCCCGTCTCTACTAATACAAAAAAATTAGCTGGGCACGGTGGCGCGTGCCTGTAATCCCAGCTACTCAGGAGGCTGAGGCAGGAGAATTGCCTGAACCCAGGAGGCGGAGGTTGCAGTGAGCCGAGATCGCGCCATTGCACTCCAGCCTGGGTAACAAGAGCGAGACTCCGTCTCAAAAAAAACAAACAAAAAAAAAAACAAGAAAAGATCTTTCTATCCTTTCTCCTTTTGTTTCTGTCTTCCTAATTTCCTTTTCCAGCTCTTTCTTTCTTTCTTTGTTTCTTTCGTGGTTTCTGTGTTTCCTTGTATTTTGTCTTTTTTTGCGACAGAGTCTCACTCTGTCACCCAGTTCTGTGTTTCTTTCGTGGTTTCTGTGTTTCTTTCGTTGTTCCTGTGTTTCTTTCGTGGTTTCTGTGTTTCTTTTGTTGTTCCTGTGTTTCTTTCGTTGTTTCTGTGTTTCCCTTTTTTTTTTTTTGAGACAGAGTGCCACTCTCTCACCCAGTTCTGGTTCTTTCGTTCTTTCTGTGTTTCTTTCGTTGTTTCTGTGTTTGCTTTCCTTTATTTTCTTTTTGCGAGACAGTCTCACTCTGTCACTCGGTTCTGTGTTTCTTTCGCTGTTCCTGTGTTTGTTTGTTTGTTTGTTTCTTTCTTTCTTTCTTTCTTTCTTTCTTTCTTTCTTTCTTTCTTTCTTTCTTCTTCTTTCTTTCGAGACAGAGTCTCACTCTGTCACCCAGTTCTGTGTTTCTTTCGTTGTTCCTGTGTTTCCTTTTTTTTTTTTTTTTTTTCTCCTTTTTTTTTTTTGAGACAGAGTCTCACTCTGTCACCCAGGCTGGAGTGCAATGGCGCGATCTCGGCTCGCTGCAACCTCCGCCTCCCGGGTTCAGGCGATTCTCCTGCCTCAGCCTCCTGAGTAGCTGGCATTACAGGCAAGCGCCACCATGCCCAGCTAATTTTTTGTATTTTTAGTGTAGACGGGGTTTCACCATGTTGACCAGGATGGTCTCGATCTCTTGACCTCGTGATCCACCCGCCTCGGCCTCCCAAAGTGCTGGGATTACAGGCGTGAGCCACCGCGCCCGGCCTAGTTCTGTGTTTCTTTTGTTGTTTCTGTGTTTCTTTCGTTGTTCCTGTCTTTCTTTCTTTCGTTGTTCCTGTCTGTCTGTCTGTCTGTCTGTCTGTCTTTCTTTCTTTCTTTCTTTCTTTCTTTCTTTCTTTCTTTCTTTTTCTTTCTTTCTTTCTTTCGAGACAGAGTCTCACTCTGTCACCCAGTTCTGTGTTTCTTTCGTTGTTCCTGTGTTTCCTTTTTTTTTTTTTTGTAGCTGGGATTACAGGCGCGTGCCACCGCGCCCAGCTAATGTTTGTTTTTTTAGCAGAGACGGGGTTTCAACATTTTGGCCAGGCTGGTCTCGAACTCCTGACCTTGTGATCCACCCGCCTCGGCCTCCCAAAGTGCTGGGATTACAGGCATGAGCCACCGTGCCCGGCCTCTGCGTTTCTTTGTCTCTCTTTCTCTCTCTCTCTCTCTCTCTCTCTCTCTCTCTCTCTCTCTCTCTCTCTCTCTCTCTCTCTCGCTGTTTCTTTCTCTCTGTCTCTCTGTCTCTCTGTCTTTCTTTCTAGACGGAGCCTTGCTGTGTCGCCAGGCCAGATAGTGTTTAGTACCGAATTTTATTTTCTCCATTTTCTGTCTTTTTCTTCCTTCCTTCCTTTCTTTCTTTCCTCCTCCTCCTCCTCCTCCTCCTCCTCCTCCTCCTCCTCCTCCTCCTCCTCCTCCTTCTTCTTCCCCTTCTTCTTCTTTTTTAATTTTCACCTTGATGCAGGTGGGCGAACGCTGAAAAAGGCATTAGCCTCTTCTTTCTTTCTTTCTTTCTTTCTTTCTTTCTTTCTTTCTTTCTTTCTTTCTTTCTTTCTTTCTTTCTTTCTTTTTCTTTCCCTCCTTCCTCCCTCCCTTCTGTCCTTTTATCTGTTCCTTTCCTTTATTCTTTCTTTCTTTCTTTGTCTTTTATACTTTCTTTTTTCCTCTCTTTCGCCCTTCTTTCCGTCATCTCTTTCCTCATTCTTTCTCTTTTTCATCTTTCTTCATTTTCCACCTTTCATCATATACCTTCTCCAGATTTTTTAAATTCTGTCTGTTTTCTCCATCTCCTTCCTCCCCGCTCCCTGCTTGCTTTCTTCCCTCCCTCCTTCCTCCATCTCTCTTTTTTCTATCCCCTCCCTCCCTCCCTCCCTCCCTCCCTCCCTCCCTCCCATCCCCCACCCCGTGTGGATTGTGAACGTGTCCTCATTCGGCGTCTCTCTGTCACCTGAACGACTCGCGCCCGAGTCCTGTGTGTTCTTTCTCCCTCCGAGATGCATCTCCAAACACCCACACGTCATGGGCTTGTCTTTTGACTCTGTCTCGGTCTACGCAGATACACGTTTGGAGGAGCGTTTCTGTGGGGTTGGGGTGGAGGGGCTGTGTTTTCGGCCTCGGGAAGACTTTCTCGACTCACGGTTTCGGTTTTGCGGTCCGCCGGCCGCCCTGCCATCCGGATGTGTCTCGGTGACAGGTTTGGGATGGTGACATGTCGCCGGTTTTCGGGCTCCATCTGGTGGCCGCTTTTATATGGTTCTCCTGGCTTCCAGAGCTCCGGTGGCAGCTGCTGAGCGAGGGGAGCGTCCCTGCTGTGAGCTAGGCAGAGCTCCGGAAAGCCTGCGGCTGTCAGCGGGGCTGTCCCTGTGGCGCCAGAGCTCTGGCGAGTCACTTGTGAGTCAGAGCACGGGCGTGCAGGGCTATATAGGGGCAGGCTGTCGCCGAGTTTCCAGGCCCGAGCGAGGTGTGCGGGCTGCCGGGGCTGGTCGACCAGCACGCCGTAGCTCCCGAGGCCCGACCCGCGACCCGCGGGGACCCTCCGGGCATGGCGCGGGTGGCCGGGGACGCCCCTCCCCGGCCCTGTCGCGGGCCTGTGCGGGCCCTGGCCGCCTGAGGCACCCGCCGAATCTCTTTTCCAAGTTCTCGTGGGGAGTCGGTGGCCGTCCTGCGCCGTCCTCCCGGGGTGCCGTACCCGGCTGCGGTCCCTCTGCTGTGATACTTTTCTTCCAAGTCCGCGTTCGTAGTCGGAGAGTGGTCCCTGAGAGCGCCTTCGGTCCCTCGTGTGTCCCTCGCGTGTGAGGGGACGGCCGAATGGGTCTCGCTCTGGAGGCACGGGTCGGCCCCTGCGTGGCACCGGTGGCCCGGAGGGCGTCCCTGGTCTTGGGGGTCGACGAGACGGCCCTGGGTGCTCCGTGTGTGGCTGCGATGGTGGCCTTTTTGGGGACAGATGTCCGTGTCGTGCGTTTCTGAGTCGGTGGTGTGGCCGGTGACTCGACCCCCTGCCCCCCAGGGTGGGTATATCTTTCACGCTGAGTTTGAATTTTGGGCCACCGGGTTGTTGCTGACACGCTGTCCTCTGGCGACTTGTCGCTGGAGAGGTCGGGCCTCTGGATGCGTGGGGGTTTATCTGGTCTGGCGGTGACCTGGCTAGCCGGCCCTGCTCTGGCTTGAGCCGCCGGCTGGGGCCCGTGTGCCTTGCCTCTCACGCATCCGTCTGAGTGTCCCGGCTCCCCGGTGCCGCCCTGGGTGGGCCCGGGTCTCCTCTGACCCACCCGGGTGTGGTGGGGAGAGGCCGATGCGGGTGGGGGGCTCCCTTCCGCCTGCGCGTGCGCTCCCCGCTGCGGGCACCTGGGGCGGTCGTGACAACCCCGCTCCGTTGGCTCCGTGCCGTGCGTGTCAGGCGTCCTCCGCTCCCTTGGGGTTGTCCGCCGTCCCTTCCCTCAGAGCGGGGCTGGCCGACCGCGGGCTGTGGTCGGCTCGGTGGTTTGGTGAGGCTGGTGAGGTCCCGTTGCTCCGCTCTGGGTCTTGTTCCGATCGATGTGGTGACGTCATGCTCTCCCGGGCTGCGACCGTTCCGCGGTGGGCGAGGGACGGACCTTCATGGTGAATGGCTCCGCTCTTCTCACCCCACCCGCGGGGGGGCCCCGTGTCTCTCCTCTCCCTGCATGTGTGGGGCTGGTGGTGGGAGGCATTAGGGGTACGGAATCCGGCCCGACCTCGCCGTGCTTCTCCTGTCGTCTGCCTGGCGGGGGCGGCGGGGTCCTCTGACACGGCAGGCATCCCTCGCTCTCGCCTCCTGTGGGTGTTGCCTTGCGGGCGCGGCCCCCCTCCGCGGCGGTGGGGGGCTGTCCCGCCGGCCCGTCGTCCTGCCCTTGCCGGGGTGGTGCGAGCGTTGGCTCCGCTCAGGCCTTTG
>NW_026988881.1:80000-97500 GCF_030222135.1 Aotus nancymaae
GCCCGGGAGGTAGATCTCACACTTGCACTTCCGGTGTGGGTGTGGGTGTGGGTGTGGGTGTGGGTGTGGGTGTGGGTGTGGGTGTGGGTGTGGGTGTGGGTGTGGGTGAGGGCGGCGGAGGGGGCTGAGACAAAACAGTTCATGGGGGGAGGGGCAGACAGGAAACAGTTCATTGTGACCTTGGTTACCTTTTGCCTTTCTTCCCGTCCTCTTATTTGCCTGTTTATTCTTACCGTTTCTTTTCACTTCTATGTGTTACATTGATCCTTTCTTGGTTTCCTTGTTTAATTTACATATGGATGGACTTATGGATTTATTGAGGGAGGGAGGGAGGGAGGGAGGGAGGGAGGGAGGGAGGGAGGGAGGGAGGGAGATTCATAAATTATACATAACATGCAGTAATATATATGCAGATAATCATATATTATGTATGAAATGAATGGCCGGGCGCGATAGCTCACGCCTGTAATCCTAGCACTTTGGGAGGCCGAGGTGGGTGGATCACCAGACGTCAGGAGTTCAAGACCAGCCTGGCCCTCAGGGTGAAACCCCATCTTTGAGAAAAAAAAAAATTAATTAATTGTTCCACGTCTGTGTGTGTGTAAATATTTCTTTACATTAACTTTGATACTTATTTTAATTACCACTCTTCGCTCACATCCTCTTGGTTGTTTCTTCTTACGGTTTCTTTTTTTTTTTCCTTTTTTTTTTTTTTTTTTTTTGAGACGGACTCTTGCTCTCTTGCCAGGCTGGAGTGCACTGGCGTGGTCTCGGCTCACCGCAACCTCCACCTCCTGGAGTCAAGCGATTCTTCTGCCTCAGGCTCCCGAGTAGCTGGGACCACAGGCGTGTGCCACCACGCCCGGCTAACTTTTGTATTTTTTGTAGAGATGGCGTTTCACCAGGGCCGGGATGGTCTCGATCTCTTGACCTCATGATCCGCCCGCCTCGGCCTCCCAAAGTGCTGGGAATCCACAGGTGTGAGCCACCGCACCTGGCTCTTCTTATGGCTTCTTAACTCTTCCATGTCATTCTTACGTTTGTCATGTCTTCGTCCGTTCGTTAATTTAGTTAGAGGCGGGGTCTCGAGTATTTCTCTACAGGCATTCATTCATTCATTCATTCACTCACTTATTTGGGGGCAGGCTTGCGTTTATTTATCTAATTATATAGAGGCAGGCTCGCTTTTATTATTTATTCATTCATTCATTCATTCATTCATTTTTTTTTAATTTATTTATTTACTTTTAAATAGAGACAGGGTTTCACCATGTTGGCCAGGCTGGTCTCGATGTTCTGACCTCAGGTGATCCACCCGCCTCAGCCTCCCAAAGCGCTGGGGGATTACAGGCCTGAGCCACTGTGCCCGGCTATTTGTTTATTTATCTATCAATCGATTTATTTAGAGGCAGGCTCCCTCGCACGCATGCGTGCGTGCATGCATGCATTTATTTAATTAGTTAGTTTATTTTATTTATTTGGGGGAAGGCTCACATTTTTCTTTCCATCGAGGCAGGCTCGCATCTCTCTCTCTCTCTCTCTCTCTCTCCCCCCCCCCCCCCTCTCTCTCTCTCTCTCTCTCTCTCTCTCTCTCTCTCTCTCTCTCTCTCTCCCCCCCCCCCCTTCCCCACATCGGCCACCCCCCCTCGCCCCCGTCTGTCTCTCTTTAAAGGCAGGGTCTCGCTCTGTAGCCCAGGGTCACTCCAGCCTCAACGCTTTGGACCAAGACATCGGCACGTGGTCTCGCTTTGTGGCCCGCACTCTGGACACATATATTCCTTTTTAAATTTTGACGATGCTGCTGCTGCTGCTGCTGCTGCTGCTGCTGCTGCTGCTGATGATGATGATGATGATCAATTTATACAGGCGGAGGTGGTGTCGACTGACGGCTCGAGATGATCTCAAACTTTGGCGCTCCGGCCATCCTCCCACGTCGGCCTTTCAGACTGCTGCGATGACAGGCGTGAGCATGGATGGAACGGGCAGATCACGGGCTTGAGAGATCGAGACCATCCCGGCCGACGTGGTGAAACCCCGTCTCTACTAAAAATACAAAAATTAGCTGGCCGTGGTGGCGTGCGCCTGTAGTCTCGGCTACTCGGGACGCTGAGGCAGAAGAATCGCTTGAACCCGAGAGGCGGAGGTGGCGGTCGACTGAGATTGCACCACGCTACGCTACAGCCTGGGCTCACTGCAACCTCCACCTCCCGGGTTCCAGCGATTCCCCTGCCTCAGCCTCCCGAGTTGCTGAGATTATACAGGTACGTGCCTGTCATCCCAAGCCACTCGGGAGGCTGAGGCAGGAGAATCGCTGGAACCCGGGAGGCGGAGGTTTCGGCGAGCCGAGATCGTGCCACTGCTCTCCAGCCTGGGCAACGAGAGCGGAACTTTGTTGAGGGGGGGAAGAAATGCGAAATTTGGGAGTGAAAACTTGACCCCGGGACAGGAGGTAGCGTGCTGCAAGCTGTCTTCTTCTCCCCGTGAAATCCACGCTGTCTCCGGGAGCGTGGATTTCACGGACCTTCGTTTCCCTGTGACAGGTATTGCCACTCTGAGGTGGTGGGTCTGGCGCCCACTCGGAAACGCTATGGACTGGACTTCCATCTTAGATGGGTCCCATCTCCACCCCTAGCCTCCCTCCGTCCACACGCCCCCGCCCCTGGTCTCCTCTTCCTGTTGTCTAGGGGAATTGAAGTTCCATATGAACCCATGGGCGGGTGCCTAGGCTGTGTCCCCTGGGGGCTCTGGTCGACTAGTTGCAGGTGGGCACCACCTGAGAGGATTCCCTGGGTGGGCCCAGAAACGACCTGGCCCGAGAGGGATCGGGGAGAGGCTGGTGATGCGGCGTGCCTGAGCCGCTCCCCCCACCAACCTCCACCCCGACCCAGAGCGATCCAAGATTCCCTTCTTTTCCGTGCTGACATCTGCAAGCATCTAGCTAGGTCTTTTGTGTGTGTGTGTGTGTGTGTGTGTGTGTGTGTGTGTGTGTGTGTGTGTGTGTCTGTCTGTCTGTCTGTCTGTCTGTTATAAAGCTATTTATTTGGGTGAGTTATTCCAAGAGTTGTATACAGCTTTATTTTTTTTGGAATTGCAGTATTAAAGTTGCACTTTGGATTTAGGACTTACTGTCATTACTTTGGTGATATGTACGGTGGTCATCTAATGGATGCTGCACAGAGTAGGGACTACGGGGACCCACATTTTGTCCCCATCCCATCTTCAAATAATTGGGGTCTCTTAGGTCCGTGATGCAAAGGCATAAGACAATCCTGATCTTGAAGCCTTGAAGAAAGTCATTACGTATACACAGATAGAAAATGCAAATATGTCAATGTCATCTGATAGCTTGAAATAAAGAAATATTTTAGTTAAACTGTTATCAAAGTTCACATTTCTGTTAATGAGACATTACAAACCACAAGGTAAGGTCTTTACATTTTGGTTATTAAGCAGATTCAGTGCTTGGAACTATAGTTAATACTTAGTGGAATGATAAGTCTATCTACAAAGCGGGATAATGTATTAGACTGTCATGTATTCATTTTTTCCTGTATGCCAGGGTTTTTACATATTTGCCATATAAGTTGGCCTTTTGCAGGAGGAGTATAATTTACATTGTTTTTGACAGTGGGCTTAGTATGGTTAAATGTCCTATCAACTTGAAGGATGCTTCCATTTTTGTGGGTCTTAGCCTCTACCTGGTGCTTGCTATTGGGTGTGTTCAGGCACTGAGAAAGAGAAATAATGAGTGAGGCAGATGATGATGTTTGAACATAGGCCTTATCATTTAGTGAAGCATAAAAACACTGACACTTTTATATAAATGTCTTCGGGCATCACCTAGCGGCCACTGTAATGGAAAATCGAGGTGGCGCGGAGGGAGGTCTGCCTGACGACTTCACAGAGCCTGGGGCAACCGGTTTCTCTTCCTCCCATCTGGAGGCCCCTCCCTCTCTCCCTCGTTGCCTTGGGAACCTCCACCCTGGTGGGGGCCCTATGGTTCTTTTATCAGTACTTTGTGTTTCTTTGTTTGTTGGTGTCTTTCATGCGCATGCATAGACTCTTCTCCTTGGGCTTTATGAGGAGTTGGTTTATTTTTTTTAAGCCCCTCCCCCCCGCCCCTTTACTCCAATTCCGTGAGTTTGTGAGGTGGGTTCCCCCCGACACCGCACCTCCCGCCACCCTGCGTGGAAACGTTCTGGAGCCAGGCGGGTGGGCCTCCATCTTCTCTCCCCTCCGCCCACCCTTTGCCGGTTGACATTTGCATGGGTGATCGCCAGGCCTCACCTCACTCGGTGGCCACTGTTTTTGAAGATGGGGGCTGGGGCTGGGGCACGGTCCCACTTCCCCAGAGGCAGCGGGGGGCGATGGCACAGCCTTTGGCCCCCGTGGGCAAGCGGGTGGGCGGACTGGACTGTAGTGGTGGCGTTTTTTCACCCCTTCACGCCTCAGGCCCCCCTCCCTCCCTCCCTCCCTCCCTCCCTCCCTCCCTCCCTCCCTCCTTCCCTCCCTCCCTGGGAAAGCTTCATCTTGGCTGGGTCTCAATCACCTTTTATCATGATGTCTTATTTTCTCCTTCCTTGGACCAGCAAATTTGCAAAACGGGAAGGGCATCATGGCGCCACTCTGGGCCGTAGTAGTATTTGCCCAAAATAGAAACGCTGTCTAAAAAGTAATACTTTGCTCCCTTAAGATTACCGGAGGCGATGCCTTGGCACGGAATTCTAGGAAGGCGTATCTTTTCCCCAGGACGTGTTAGCTGCTGTTTTTCTCCTGTTGTTCACTAGCGCTTTTGTGGATTTCTCGACGTATGGTGACAGCGGGTTAATGTAAACTGTACTTCATAGTGTGATAACCTGCTTTTTGCCAGTTAAAACTAACTCTCTCCTTCTCAGACTAAAAGCTGTTCAGGCTTTATGTTAGCTTCCTGAGCTGGACAGACTCCATCTTAGCTTCTACATTTTAGTTGTTTTCCCACCATTCAGTACGGAACCAGAGTACGTAGCAGCTGGGGCGGGCTGACACTGGGCACCCCCAGGAATGCATTTGTTGATAAGAGGCCGACTTAAGTGGTACCAACAGAGCCTGGGAATGCAGGCAGCTGCTGTCCAGTGCCCAGAGCCCCCGTTACCTATGTAAGTTGTATGTCTTTTGTGACAACTGTACCCCTCGCACCTGGCACTGTTTTATTTCTCATGTACTAGGTTAACTTTTAACTTTTTGCTTACTCTGCTTTTGTGAAAAATTTGCTTCAGCTACGTTCCCCCTCCCTTTTAAAACTAGGGTATAAAAGACCACCTAACATTTTCTTAGGGGCCGGCCGAGAGAATTTTGTGCGTCAGCCACCTCTCGGTCGCTGGCATAATAAAGGACTCATAATTCAATCTCAGAGTGTGCTGCATTCTTTGACTCGCTCGGGTACAACAATAAGGTCTTCTGCTTCTGCTTCTTCTTATTCTTCTTTTTCTTTTTCTTCTCCTTCTTTCTTCTTCTTCTTCTTCTTCTTCTTCTTCTTCTTCTTCTTCTTCTTCTTCTTTTCTACTCCTTTCTTCTTCTCCTTCTCCTTCTTTTTTGTAGTATTTTATTTACTGATCTCTCTGAAACATGCACAAGTTTATATAGCTAAGGGAACTTACTTACCATGCTAAGATGTTGCTCAACATGACAAGTTTCTACAAAATATATTTCAAGGTATATAGTACCTTCATTTCATTCCCGAGGAATCAACATGTGAACATGACGTTTGGTTGGTGAAATTTAGGATACAAGCATAAGTGTCAAATAATATCACACTTCCGGTTTAATGGAAAACATAACGGTTGTGACAGTCTCACCTAACGCTTTGGTTAAAGAAAGGGAGAAGACGGACAGGGGTGTCACAGAAGCATGCGAGGATTTGACAGTTCGAATCATCTATAGCCCTTCTGAGAAACTACAGATGAAAAATACGTAGTAAAAATTTCTGTAGGCCGGGCGTGGTGGCTCACGCCTATAATCCCATCATTTTGGGAGGCCGAGGCGGGTGGATCATGAGGTCGAGAGATCCGGACCAGACCATCCTGGTCAACATGGTGAAACCCCATCTCTACTAAAAATACAAAAATTAGCTGGGCGTGGTGGCGCGCGCCTGTAGTCCCAGCTACTCTGGAGGCTGAGGCAGGAGAATTGCTTGAACCCGGGAGGCGGAGGTTGCGGTGAGCCGAGATCGTGCCATTGCACTCCAGCCTAGGTAACAAGAGCGAAACTCTGTCTCAAAAAAAAAAAAAGAAAAAGAAAAAAGAAAGAAAGAAAGAAAGAAAGAAAGAAAGAAAGAAAGAAAGAAAGAAAGAAAGAAAGAAAGAAAGAAAGAAAGAAAGAAGGAAGGAAAAAATTTCTGTAACATGGTGGTTTCGGTACATTTATACTGATCATCATTCCATTCACGCACTCAAATAACTGCTGCTTCTGATCACTGAAAACTAGATTCAAAGCCACTGCTCCACAAGCTGATGCTACCGGTCCCCTATAATAACAGGTAGTTTAAATCTGGAAAGAAGGCAAAGCATACTGGTTAGTCAATGACTTGTAGAGATAATTGAGGCTACACTACTATACATAATCAGGTGCACGGTGTTCGTAACAATGCATACTGTGGTCCGGAGGTAATTCCGATTACCATATTCTATATTTATTGGTCATCGACAGCATACATTTTATGCTCCAAAAGAAATACCCCGATCCATCCAACAAAATGGTCACATTTCATGTTCTTTTAAAGGCAGACGAACTAAATTTAACGAAGCATTGGCTCTTCTTAATATCCCATTTTCAAGTTACTGATACGAATCCGCCAAAGAAACAATTATGCGTTTTACCTAACATCAAGTAATCTGCAAAGTTCCCGAGACAGACGCATGGCTTGTTCAGTTTCCAAAAGTAAATACAGGCTTTCTGACTGAAAACATTCGCATTCCTAGCTCTCCTCTAAACCAAACATTCAAAAGAAAATTACAAAAAAATGACCTCTAAGCTTCTGAATAGTCCACTTGGTGACATAGAGTATTTTCCGTCCCAACACTTTCTCGACTGCAAAAGATATTTACTTCCTAAGTACATGACAAAGTCTTCGTTTCAAACCATTCACTCAGTTAGTTTCCATGGTAACATTGCGGGATTCCTTGGCCACCATCAGTCGCATTAGTTGACTGTGGAATTTCTCAATCTTCTTTACATCTTGAGCTTGCTCTGTTTTAGACACCAAAGAAACTCGATCATCTGTTACTTTCATACATACACCAGTTCCCATCAGAATGCCTGTATGTATTTGTCAGCTGGGCGCGGTGGCTCACGCCTGTCATCCCAGCACTTTGGGAGGCTGAGGTGGGTGGATTGCTTGAGCCTAGGAGTTTGAGATTGCTTGAGCCTAGGAGTTTGAGACCGGTCTGGCCAACATGGCAAAACCTCGTCTCTACTAAAATACAAAGATTAGCCGGGCATGGTGGCACAACTCCTGTAATCCCAGCTACTGGGGAGGCTGAGGCACAAGAATCGCTTGAACCCAGGAAGCAGAGGTTGCAGTGAGACAAGATCGCACCACTGCGCTCCAGCCTGGGCAACAGAGCAAGACTCCGTCTCAAAAGCAAAATTTAAAAAAGATATAAGGCACAACTGTAAACTTAGCTGAATTCTGATATCTACCCATTTTTGTGTCATCCCTATAGTTCACTTTGTATTAAGTTGGGTTTCATTTGGGATTTGCGATGTACATATATATTTCTAGCTGTTCATACAAAGTTCTTATATATCAAATGAAAAGTGTTTTTCTCGTATGTTATTAAGTAGTGAATATATAAGGACTGTACTGATCTTCTAGGCTTGAGTTTACATAGGTGAATATCACCAACACCTGGCCTTAGAAAAGGACCATGTCGTTTTTGTTTTGTTTTGGTTTTTTTGGGCTATGACTTACGTCTTTTCTTGCCTCCTTCCTAGACGTTCCTATTTCGCTTTCTTGTCGGCTCACTTTTTCCCGTTCTATTTTCCACCAAACCATCTGTAGAGCTACAGAAGGTATCCTTTCTTATTTTTGGTAAAAGCCAGAACTTTACCTAGGAATCTTTTAACAGTTTTTTAGTGCTTATTTTTAAAATCACTGTCAACAATAAATCTAAGCCTAGAAGTATCCCTTCTTTCAACATATTTTTATTTGTTTCCCCGAGATGTGAAAGGGTTTCATTCCTTTAAGAGGCCTAACAGATTTGCCCCGACAGAGTTCACAAAACCCACTTCTCTAGAACGTAAATTGCTATCATGGGAGACTACCCAGAAATCTGACTCATGGCCCTGTGCCCACACTCTAAGACCTGTGTCTTTTGGAGAAGATCACAATGATTTAAGGACATTTTGAAACTTCCAATTATGTCTAAAAATTATATTCTTTTGTTTACATGATGAAACTTTTTGTTGTTCCTTGCTGGTATATAATAAAATATGTACGTGGGCGGGGGGGGGGGGAAGAAGAAGAATGCCTGTGTTTGAGAACCACACGTGCCGTGCCGTGCCCTGCCGTGCCGTCACTGGGTCAGCGAGGTGAAGCTTCTCTCTCGGCAGGCAGGCAGCGTGGCTGAACTCCTCCCAGGTCTGGTACTGGGGCATCGTGGCCTGGAGTGCAAAAGTAAACAGAAGCAAGGCCGCAGAACCCGGCCCGGCAAACTACCTAGAGTCGCCAACGGACGCAAAAGTCATAAGGTCTTGTTTTCTACAAATTCATGAGGGCTTCTTCTTCTTCTTCTTTTCCTTCTTTTTCTTCTCTCCCTCTCTCCCCCCCCCCCGTCTCTGTCTCCCTCTCTCTCTCTCTCTCTCTCTCTCTCTCTCTCTCTCTCTCTCTCTCTCTCTCTCTCTCTCTCTCTCTCTCTCTCTCCCCCCCCCCCTCCGTCTCTCTCTCTCTCCCCCTCCCTCTCCCTCTTTTTCTTTTTACTAGAAGCTCAGGTAGATCTAATCTAATCTAATCCATTCCCAAGGCCTCAATTCTTTACTTTAGGAATCCCAGATTTGATCTCCATACAGAATCCTGTACGGAAGTGGCGAGTTGATTTCTGGACTTGGAGACCTCATAGATGTTACACATTAATAAAGATTCAGGCCTGGCACGCTCAGCCTCCCAAAGTGCTGGGATTACAGGCGTGCTGTTCACGCCCACTTATGCCCGGTGTGTTATGAGCGGCTCGGCTAACATGGTAACTTTGTGGCCCCATGGTTGGGCCTTTGGTTTCCACCCTAACAGCCAGAGGCTACCTGAGAGAGCCCTGTCCCTCGAAAGAAGGGTGGTTATCTGCAGATAGCAGCAGCGTCTTGCTGTGAAATCCACAAAGCCTCCACTGCGATTCAGAACGGTGTATGTCCCAAACGGCTGGTCCTGTTTATCTGCTCTGGTCTTTAGGAACGAATGCTCCCCTACTAAAATCTGTCACGGACACCTCCGGGACCGATGAATATGGTGGGTGCAAGTTCGGAGGTGAGGCGGGTACTTCGCTAGAGCTGAGGAGTTCGAGACCGGCCCGGGCGACAGGCTGCAGTGCATTTGTCTGTCCAAGGCCCATGGCAGCCTCCGCTTCCCTACCTCGAGCAATCCTCCCACCTCGGGCTCCAAAAAAGCTAGAACTACAGGCGCCTGCCATCACGATGCCCGGCTAACTTTTTAAGTGCTTTTATTTTTTAGTACAAACGGGGACTCGCTGTGTTGCCAGGGCTGGTCTCAAACTCCTGGGCTCGAGCGATTCTTCCACCTAAGTAAGTCTCCCAAAGTGTTGGGGTTACAGGCGTGAGCCATGGTGCGCTGTCCTCTTCTTTATTTCTTTCATTCCTCCTCTCTCTCTCTCTCTCTCTCTCTCTCTCTCGCTCTCGCTCTCGCTCTCGCTCTCGCTCTCGCTCTCGCTCTCGCTCTCGCTCTCGCTCTCCCCCCCCCACCGCTCTCTCTCTGTCTCTCTCCCTCCCTCCCTCTCTCCTCTCTCTCTCATTCTTTTTCTTTTTTCTCTTTCTTCCTCCCTACTTTCTCTGATTTCTCATTATCTTTTTCTTTCTGCTATTTCTCTTTCTATTTTCTTTTTCATCTTTCTTCCCTTTACATCTCTGTCTCTTTCTTTCTTTCTTTTTTCTTTTTTCTTTTTTTTTCCTTCGAGACGGAGTTTCGCTCTCGTTACCCAGGCTGGAGTGCAATGGCGCGATCTCGGCTCACCACGGCCCCCGCCTCCTGGGTTCAAGCAATTCTCCTGCCTCAGCCTCCCGAGTAGCTGGGACTACAGGCTGCGCCACCATGCCCAGGTAATTTTTGTATTTTTTAGTCGAGACGGGGTTTCGTCATGTTGACGAGGATGGTCTCGATCTCTTGACCTCGTGATCCACCCGCCTCGGCCTCCCAAACCAAAGTGCTGGGATTATGGGCGTGAGCCACCGCGCCCGGCCCTCTCTTTCTTTATATTTCTTGTTCTTTATCTTCCTTTTTATTTTTTTATTTTTTATTTATTTATTTTTTTATAAAGATGGGGTTTCACCATGATGGCCAGGCTGGTCTTGAACTCCTGAGCTCAGGTGATCCACCCACCTCGGCCTCCCAAAGTGCTGGGATGACAGGCGTGAGCCACCGCGCCCGGCCTGTTCCTTATCTTCCTTACTCTCTTTCTCTTTTCTTTATTTGTTTCTTTCCATCTCTCCGTGTGTGTGTCTTTCTGTGGATTCTGAAAGAGTCTCTTCAATCTGTACCACAGACCTCTGAGACTTTCGCTTTGTTGTGCTTTTCCTCCTTGTCGTGTAAAATGTGTTCGCTTATTCTTGTGGCCTGATGACGACATGAAGACGAATTGGGAAAGGAGGGAGTTTTTATTTCTGTGACTGCTGACGGGGAAACGGAAGGCCTGGAAAATATCGCCAGACCGACTCAAAGTTACAGAGGATGTCAGGGCCTGTATACCTTCCGAGCTCTCTGTGTACGTGTAACAGTGCGTATTCACCTCAAGAGGGAAGCGATTTTTTTTTCCTTTTTTTTTTTCCTTCCCCGCCCCCGGAGTCTTGCTCTGTCGCCCAGGCTGAAGTGCAGTGGTGAGATCTCGGCTCAGTGCGACCTCCACCTCCCGAGTTCCAGCGATTCTCCTGCCTCAGCCTTTCGAGGGCCTAGAGATGGTGGTTTCGTCGCGTGGACCGGGCTGGTTTGGAACTCCTGACCTCAGGCGACCCGCCCGCATCTGCCTCTGCCTCTGCCTCTGCCTACTAGAGTGCAGGGGTGACGGGCGTGGGCCGCTAGGCCCCGGCCTGCTTTTTCTTTTGTCACTAGAAAAGAAAATAGTGCGGGCCCTCTCGTGATCACGGTATAAACCCTTCTATACTGTGGAATACGGCGCGCGTGTGCGTGCGTGCGTGCGTGCGTACGTAGGTGCGTGTGTTTCTGTGTGTATTGCCGAGTCATGGTGCTTCCTTCCCCCGCAGGGGCTCCGCTCGGTTAGTTGTGGGGATAATGCCTGGGAGGGTGCCGGGCTGACACTTGCATATGTTGTCTTCGGGCGTCACCTAGCGGTCACGGTTCTTGAAGGTCTAGGCGGCATACGGGACGCTCTGGCCGCCCGCCCGCAGTCAGGAGCGATTGTGGCTTCTCTCCGCTACCCGCCGCCCCGCCCACGCCCCGAGCTCACCCGCCCCCGCCCCGCCCCGCCCCCACCTTGGTCCGTCCGTCCGTCCGTCCGTCCCCCTCACTCCCTCGTTGCCCAGAAGACCCCTGGAGACCCTGGCTGGGCCCGATTGTTCTTCTCTTTGATCCGTTGTTTCCCTTTCTCTCTTCGTGTCTTTTTTTTTTTTTTTTTTTTTTTGAGACGGAGTTTCGCTCTTGATACCCAGGCTGGAGCGCAATGGCGCTGTCTCGGCTCACCGCAACCTCCGCCTCCTGGGTTCAGGCAATTCTCCTGCCTCAGCCTCCTGAGTAGCTGGGATTACAGTCACGCGCCACCGTGCCCAGCTAATTTTTTGTATTAGTAGAGACGGGGTTTCACCATGTTGACCAGGATGGTCTCGATCTCTTGACCTCGTGATCCACCCGCCTCGGCCTCCCAAAGTGCTGGATTACAGGCTTGAGCCACCGCGCCCGGCCTCTTCGTGTCTTTTTAACCCATATGGACTCTGCTGCCTGGGTTTTATGGATGACAGCTCCACTTTAGGCCTTGCCGTTAGTGGGGACTTTCCTGATTCTCCTCAGTTGTAGTGAAAGCAGGTAGATGTCAAGAGCGTGCAAGTAAATGGCATTTCCCAGAAGTCATCGAATGGGTGTGGAGGAAGAAACATGCGGTGCCCCCCTTTCAAGGCAGCGATGCCAGCAATAATGAATTAGGTGTCATTGCTGGAGTCGGCTTGTTTCCTGAGTTGCCCTCCGTGCCCACCCCCACCCCAGGCTTGAAAACATTCTAGAATAACCCACTGTGCCTCCGTCCCTTCCCCTTCCTCTTTCTGTCCCCTTCTGCTTGCTCCCCTCGGTTTCTCTCGTTCCAGTCAGGCATATCCTCTCCACTCCACCCCCACCCCCACTCCTTAGGTAAATTCAACCACCCTGGCCTGGGCCCTCATAGTCATTTTTTTTTTTTCATTTTTAAGATAGAGTCTCGCTCTGTCGCCCAGGCTAGAATGCAGCGGTGTGATCTCTGCTCACTGCAACGTCTGCCTCCCGGATTCAAGCAATTCTCCTGCCTCAGCCTTCTGAGTGGCTGGGGTTACAGGCATGCGCCACCACGCCTGGAGAACTTTTTCCTTTTCTTTATACGTTAAAATTAAAGAAGTTTTTTTGTGTTTTTAGTAGAGACGGGGTTTCACCATGTTGGCCAGCCTGGTCTTGAACGCCTGACCTCAGGTGGTCCACCCGCCTCAGCCCCCCAGAGTGCTGGGATGACAGGCTTGAGCCTCCGCGTCCGGCTCATAGTCACTTTTAACGGTTACGTTAAGTGTAAATTTTTATTTTCCTGGCCAACATATTAGTAAGGTGGAAGGTGTGTCGTAGCCCCTACCTGGGCCTTACTATGCTTTTAGAGGATTAAAAAACAAGAAAATAGGCCGGGCGCGGTGGCTCAAGCCTGTAATCCCAGCACTTTGGGAGGCCGAGGCGGGTGGATCACGAGGTCGAGAGATCGAGACCATCCTGGTCAACATGGTGAAACCCCGTCTCTACTAATACAAAAAAATTAGCTGGGCACGGTGGCGCGTGCCTGTAATCCCAGCTACTCAGGAGGCTGAGGCAGGAGAATTGCCTGAACCCAGGAGGCGGAGGTTGCAGTGAGCCGAGATCGCGCCATTGCACTCCAGCCTGGGTAACAAGAGCGAGACTCCGTCTCAAAAAAAACAAACAAAAAAAAAAACAAGAAAAGATCTTTCTATCCTTTCTCCTTTTGTTTCTGTCTTCCTAATTTCCTTTTCCAGCTCTTTCTTTCTTTCTTTGTTTCTTTCGTGGTTTCTGTGTTTCCTTGTATTTTGTCTTTTTTTGCGACAGAGTCTCACTCTGTCACCCAGTTCTGTGTTTCTTTCGTGGTTTCTGTGTTTCTTTCGTTGTTCCTGTGTTTCTTTCGTGGTTTCTGTGTTTCTTTTGTTGTTCCTGTGTTTCTTTCGTTGTTTCTGTGTTTCCCTTTTTTTTTTTTTGAGACAGAGTGCCACTCTCTCACCCAGTTCTGGTTCTTTCGTTCTTTCTGTGTTTCTTTCGTTGTTTCTGTGTTTGCTTTCCTTTATTTTCTTTTTGCGAGACAGTCTCACTCTGTCACTCGGTTCTGTGTTTCTTTCGCTGTTCCTGTGTTTGTTTGTTTGTTTGTTTCTTTCTTTCTTTCTTTCTTTCTTTCTTTCTTTCTTTCTTTCTTTCTTTCTTTCTTCTTCTTTCTTTCGAGACAGAGTCTCACTCTGTCACCCAGTTCTGTGTTTCTTTCGTTGTTCCTGTGTTTCCTTTTTTTTTTTTTTTTTTTCTCCTTTTTTTTTTTTGAGACAGAGTCTCACTCTGTCACCCAGGCTGGAGTGCAATGGCGCGATCTCGGCTCGCTGCAACCTCCGCCTCCCGGGTTCAGGCGATTCTCCTGCCTCAGCCTCCTGAGTAGCTGGCATTACAGGCAAGCGCCACCATGCCCAGCTAATTTTTTGTATTTTTAGTGTAGACGGGGTTTCACCATGTTGACCAGGATGGTCTCGATCTCTTGACCTCGTGATCCACCCGCCTCGGCCTCCCAAAGTGCTGGGATTACAGGCGTGAGCCACCGCGCCCGGCCTAGTTCTGTGTTTCTTTTGTTGTTTCTGTGTTTCTTTCGTTGTTCCTGTCTTTCTTTCTTTCGTTGTTCCTGTCTGTCTGTCTGTCTGTCTGTCTGTCTTTCTTTCTTTCTTTCTTTCTTTCTTTCTTTCTTTCTTTCTTTCTTTTTCTTTCTTTCTTTCTTTCGAGACAGAGTCTCACTCTGTCACCCAGTTCTGTGTTTCTTTCGTTGTTCCTGTGTTTCCTTTTTTTTTTTTTTGTAGCTGGGATTACAGGCGCGTGCCACCGCGCCCAGCTAATGTTTGTTTTTTTAGCAGAGACGGGGTTTCAACATTTTGGCCAGGCTGGTCTCGAACTCCTGACCTTGTGATCCACCCGCCTCGGCCTCCCAAAGTGCTGGGATTACAGGCATGAGCCACCGTGCCCGGCCTCTGCGTTTCTTTGTCTCTCTTTCTCTCTCTCTCTCTCTCTCTCTCTCTCTCTCTCTCTCTCTCTCTCTCTCTCTCTCTCTCTCGCTGTTTCTTTCTCTCTGTCTCTCTGTCTCTCTGTCTTTCTTTCTAGACGGAGCCTTGCTGTGTCGCCAGGCCAGATAGTGTTTAGTACCGAATTTTATTTTCTCCATTTTCTGTCTTTTTCTTCCTTCCTTCCTTTCTTTCTTTCCTCCTCCTCCTCCTCCTCCTCCTCCTCCTCCTCCTCCTCCTCCTCCTCCTCCTCCTTCTTCTTCCCCTTCTTCTTCTTTTTTAATTTTCACCTTGATGCAGGTGGGCGAACGCTGAAAAAGGCATTAGCCTCTTCTTTCTTTCTTTCTTTCTTTTTCTTTCTTTCTTTCTTTCTTTCTTTCTTTCTTTCTTTCTTTCTTTCTTTCTTTTTCTTTCCCTCCTTCCTCCCTCCCTTCTGTCCTTTTATCTGTTCCTTTCCTTTATTCTTTCTTTCTTTCTTTGTCTTTTATACTTTCTTTTTTCCTCTCTTTCGCCCTTCTTTCCGTCATCTCTTTCCTCATTCTTTCTCTTTTTCATCTTTCTTCATTTTCCACCTTTCATCATATACCTTCTCCAGATTTTTTAAATTCTGTCTGTTTTCTCCATCTCCTTCCTCCCCGCTCCCTGCTTGCTTTCTTCCCTCCCTCCTTCCTCCATCTCTCTTTTTTCTATCCCCTCCCTCCCTCCCTCCCTCCCTCCCTCCCTCCCTCCCATCCCCCACCCCGTGTGGATTGTGAACGTGTCCTCATTCGGCGTCTCTCTGTCACCTGAACGACTCGCGCCCGAGTCCTGTGTGTTCTTTCTCCCTCCGAGATGCATCTCCAAACACCCACACGTCATGGGCTTGTCTTTTGACTCTGTCTCGGTCTACGCAGATACACGTTTGGAGGAGCGTTTCTGTGGGGTTGGGGTGGAGGGGCTGTGTTTTCGGCCTCGGGAAGACTTTCTCGACTCACGGTTTCGGTTTTGCGGTCCGCCGGCCGCCCTGCCATCCGGATGTGTCTCGGTGACAGGTTTGGGATGGTGACATGTCGCCGGTTTTCGGGCTCCATCTGGTGGCCGCTTTTATATGGTTCTCCTGGCTTCCAGAGCTCCGGTGGCAGCTGCTGAGCGAGGGGAGCGTCCCTGCTGTGAGCTAGGCAGAGCTCCGGAAAGCCTGCGGCTGTCAGCGGGGCTGTCCCTGTGGCGCCAGAGCTCTGGCGAGTCACTTGTGAGTCAGAGCACGGGCGTGCAGGGCTATATAGGGGCAGGCTGTCGCCGAGTTTCCAGGCCCGAGCGAGGTGTGCGGGCTGCCGGGGCTGGTCGACCAGCACGCCGTAGCTCCCGAGGCCCGACCCGCGACCCGCGGGGACCCTCCGGGCATGGCGCGGGTGGCCGGGGACGCCCCTCCCCGGCCCTGTCGCGGGCCTGTGCGGGCCCTGGCCGCCTGAGGCACCCGCCGAATCTCTTTTCCAAGTTCTCGTGGGGAGTCGGTGGCCGTCCTGCGCCGTCCTCCCGGGGTGCCGTACCCGGCTGCGGTCCCTCTGCTGTGATACTTTTCTTCCAAGTCCGCGTTCGTAGTCGGAGAGTGGTCCCTGAGAGCGCCTTCGGTCCCTCGTGTGTCCCTCGCGTGTGAGGGGACGGCCGAATGGGTCTCGCTCTGGAGGCACGGGTCGGCCCCTGCGTGGCACCGGTGGCCCGGAGGGCGTCCCTGGTCTTGGGGGTCGACGAGACGGCCCTGGGTGCTCCGTGTGTGGCTGCGATGGTGGCCTTTTTGGGGACAGATGTCCGTGTCGTGCGTTTCTGAGTCGGTGGTGTGGCCGGTGACTCGACCCCCTGCCCCCCAGGGTGGGTATATCTTTCACGCTGAGTTTGAATTTTGGGCCACCGGGTTGTTGCTGACACGCTGTCCTCTGGCGACTTGTCGCTGGAGAGGTCGGGCCTCTGGATGCGTGGGGGTTTATCTGGTCTGGCGGTGACCTGGCTAGCCGGCCCTGCTCTGGCTTGAGCCGCCGGCTGGGGCCCGTGTGCCTTGCCTCTCACGCATCCGTCTGAGTGTCCCGGCTCCCCGGTGCCGCCCTGGGTGGGCCCGGGTCTCCTCTGACCCACCCGGGTGTGGTGGGGAGAGGCCGATGCGGGTGGGGGGCTCCCTTCCGCCTGCGCGTGCGCTCCCCGCTGCGGGCACCTGGGGCGGTCGTGACAACCCCGCTCCGTTGGCTCCGTGCCGTGCGTGTCAGGCGTCCTCCGCTCCCTTGGGGTTGTCCGCCGTCCCTTCCCTCAGAGCGGGGCTGGCCGACCGCGGGCTGTGGTCGGCTCGGTGGTTTGGTGAGGCTGGTGAGGTCCCGTTGCTCCGCTCTGGGTCTTGTTCCGATCGATGTGGTGACGTCATGCTCTCCCGGGCTGCGACCGTTCCGCGGTGGGCGAGGGACGGACCTTCATGGTGAATGGCTCCGCTCTTCTCACCCCACCCGCGGGGGGGCCCCGTGTCTCTCCTCTCCCTGCATGTGTGGGGCTGGTGGTGGGAGGCATTAGGGGTACGGAATCCGGCCCGACCTCGCCGTGCTTCTCCTGTCGTCTGCCTGGCGGGGGCGGCGGGGTCCTCTGACACGGCAGGCATCCCTCGCTCTCGCCTCCTGTGGGTGTTGCCTTGCGGGCGCGGCCCCCCTCCGCGGCGGTGGGGGGCTGTCCCGCCGGCCCGTCGTCCTGCCCTTGCCGGGGTGGTGCGAGCGTTGGCTCCGCTCAGGCCTTTGCGGTGCTCCTGGAGCGCTCCGGGTTGTCACTCAGGTGCCCGAGGCCGAGTGGTGGTGGTGTT
>NW_026988881.1:110000-112310 GCF_030222135.1 Aotus nancymaae
GGAGGTAGATCTCACACTTGCACTTCCGGGTGGGTGGGTGTGGGTGTGGTGTGTGGGTGTGGGTGTGGGTGTGGGTGTGGGTGTGGGTGTGGGTGTGGGTGAGGGCGGCGGAGGGGGCTGAGACAAAACAGTTCATGGGGGGAGGGGCAGACAGGAAACAGTTCATTGTGACCTTGGTTACCTTTTGCCTTTCTTCCCGTCCTCTTATTTGCCTGTTTATTCTTACCGTTTCTTTTCACTTCTATGTGTTACATTGATCCTTTCTTGGTTTCCTTGTTTAATTTACATATGGATGGACTTATGGATTTATTGAGGGAGGGAGGGAGGGAGGGAGGGAGGGAGGGAGGGAGGGAGGGAGGGAGATTCATAAATTATACATAACATGCAGTAATATATATGCAGATAATCATATATTATGTATGAAATGAATGGCCGGGCGCGATAGCTCACGCCTGTAATCCTAGCACTTTGGGAGGCCGAGGTGGGTGGATCACCAGACGTCAGGAGTTCAAGACCAGCCTGGCCCTCAGGGTGAAACCCCATCTTTGAGAAAAAAAAAAATTAATTAATTGTTCCACGTCTGTGTGTGTGTAAATATTTCTTTACATTAACTTTGATACTTATTTTAATTACCACTCTTCGCTCACATCCTCTTGGTTGTTTCTTCTTACGGTTTCTTTTTTTTTTTCCTTTTTTTTTTTTTTTTTTTTTGAGACGGACTCTTGCTCTCTTGCCAGGCTGGAGTGCACTGGCGTGGTCTCGGCTCACCGCAACCTCCACCTCCTGGAGTCAAGCGATTCTTCTGCCTCAGGCTCCCGAGTAGCTGGGACCACAGGCGTGTGCCACCACGCCCGGCTAACTTTTGTATTTTTTGTAGAGATGGCGTTTCACCAGGGCCGGGATGGTCTCGATCTCTTGACCTCATGATCCGCCCCGCTCGGCCTCCCAAAGTGCTGGGAATCCACAGGTGTGAGCCACCGCACCTGGCTCTTCTTATGGCTTCTTAACTCTTCCATGTCATTCTTACGTTTGTCATGTCTTCGTCCGTTCGTTAATTTAGTTAGAGGCGGGGTCTCGAGTATTTCTCTACAGGCATTCATTCATTCATTCATTCACTCACTTATTTGGGGGCAGGCTTGCGTTTATTTATCTAATTATATAGAGGCAGGCTCGCTTTTATTATTTATTCATTCATTCATTCATTCATTCATTTTTTTTTAATTTATTTATTTACTTTTAAATAGAGACAGGGTTTCACCATGTTGGCCAGGCTGGTCTCGATGTTCTGACCTCAGGTGATCCACCCGCCTCAGCCTCCCAAAGCGCTGGGGGATTACAGGCCTGAGCCACTGTGCCCGGCTATTTGTTTATTTATCTATCAATCGATTTATTTAGAGGCAGGCTCCCTCGCACGCATGCGTGCGTGCATGCATGCATTTATTTAATTAGTTAGTTTATTTTATTTATTTGGGGGAAGGCTCACATTTTTCTTTCCATCGAGGCAGGCTCGCATCTCTCTCTCTCTCTCTCTCTCTCTCCCCCCCCCCCTCTCTCTCTCTCTCTCTCTCTCTCTCTCTCTCTCTCTCTCTCTCTCTCTCCCCCCCCCCCCTTCCCCACATCGGCCACCCCCCCTCGCCCCCGTCTGTCTCTCTTTAAAGGCAGGGTCTCGCTCTGTAGCCCAGGGTCACTCCAGCCTCAACGCTTTGGACCAAGACATCGGCACGTGGTCTCGCTTTGTGGCCCGCACTCTGGACACATATATTCCTTTTTAAATTTTGACGATGCTGCTGCTGCTGCTGCTGCTGCTGCTGCTGCTGCTGCTGCTGATGATGATGATGATGATCAATTTATACAGGCGGAGGTGGTGTCGACTGACGGCTCGAGATGATCTCAAACTTTGGCGCTCCGGCCATCCTCCCACGTCGGCCTTTCAGACTGCTGCGATGACAGGCGTGAGCATGGATGGAACGGCAGATCACGGGCTTGAGAGATCGAGACCATCCCGGCCGACGTGGTGAAACCCCGTCTCTACTAAAAATACAAAAATTAGCTGGCCGTGGTGGCGTGCGCCTGTAGTCTCGGCTACTCGGGACGCTGAGGCAGAAGAATCGCTTGAACCCGAGAGGCGGAGGTGGCGGTCGACTGAGATTGCACCACGCTACGCTACAGCCTGGGCTCACTGCAACCTCCACCTCCCGGGTTCCAGCGATTCCCCTGCCTCAGCCTCCCGAGTTGCTGAGATTATACAGGTACGTGCCTGTCATCCCAAGCCACTCGGGAGGCTGAGGCAGGAGAATCGCTGGAACCCGG
>NW_026988882.1:0-104727 GCF_030222135.1 Aotus nancymaae
GCTTACTGCTGTTTCTTCCATATGCCGGTAAAGGGCTGAAAACGCCTGTTTTGGGACTCTGCAGAGAAAGTGTTTGCAGACTGCTGAATCCACACACGGGTTTAACTCTGGAAGTTGAGTGCACACATTGACAACCGTTCTGTTAGATAGCTGCGTTTTGGATTTAGAAGCAGATATTTCCCTGTGCTTACTGCTGTTTCTTCCATATGCCGGTAATGGGCTGAAAACGCCTGTTTTGGGACTCTGCAGAGAAAGTGTTTGCAGACTGCTGAATCCACACACGGGTTTAACTCTGGAAGTTGAGTGCACACATTGACAACCGTTCTGTTAGATAGCTGCGTTTTGGATTTAGAAGCAGATATTTCCCTGTGCTTACTGCTGTTTCTTCCATATGCCGGTAATGGGCTGAAAACGCCTGTTTTGGGACTCTGCAGAGAAAGTGTTTGAAGACTGCTGAATCCACACACGGGTTTAACTCTGGAAGTTGAGTGCACACATTGACAACCGTTCTGTTAGATAGCTGCGTTTTGGATTTAGAAGCAGATATTTCCCAGTGCTTACTGCTGTTTCTTCCATATGCCGGTAATGGGCTGAAAACGCCTGTTTTGGGACTCTGCAGAGAAAGTGTTTGCAGACTGCTGAATCCACACACGGGTTTAACTCTGGAAGTTGAGTGCACACATTGACAACCGTTCTGTTAGATAGCTGCGTTTTGGATTTAGAAGCAGATATTTCCCTGTGCTTACTGCTGTTTCTTCCATATGCCGGTAATGGGCTGAAAAGGCCTGTTTTGGGACTCTGCAGAGAAAGTGTTTGCAGACTGCTGAATCCACACACGGGTTTAACTCTGGAAGTTGAGTGCACACATTGACAACCGTTCTGTTAGATAGCTGCGTTTTGGATTTAGAAGCAGATATTTCCCTGTGCTTACTGCTGTTTCTTCCATATGCCAGTAATGGGCTGAAAACGCCTGTTTTGGGACTCTGCAGAGAAAGTGTTTGCAGACTGCTGAATCCACACACGGGTTTAACTCTGGAAGTTGAGTGCACACATTGACAACCGTTCTGTTAGATAGCTGCGTTTTGGATTTAGAAGCAGATATTTCCCTGTGCTTACTGCAGTTTCTTCCATATGCCGGTAATGGGCTGAAAACGCCTGTTTTGGGACTCTGCAGAGAAAGTGTTTGCAGACTGCTGAATCCACACACGGGTTTAACTCTGGAAGTTGAGTGCACACATTGGCAACCGTTCTGTTAGATAGCTGCGTTTTGGATTTAGAAGCAGATATTTCCCTGTGCTTACTGTTGTTTCTTCCATATGCCGGTAATGGGCTGAAAACGCCTGTTTTGGGACTCTGCAGAGAAAGTGTTTGCAGACTGCTGAATCCACACACGGGTTTAACTCTGGAAGTTGAGTGCACACATTGACAACCGTTCTGTTAGATAGCTGCGTTTTGGATTTAGAAGCAGATATTTCCCTGTGCTTACTGCTGTTTCTTCCGTATGCCGGTAATGGGATGAAAACGCCTGTTTTGGGACTCTGCAGAGAAAGTGTTTGCAGACTGCTGAATCCACACACGGGTTTAACTCTGGAAGTTGAGTGCACACATTGACAACCGTTCTGTTAGATAGCTGCGTTTTGGATTTAGAAGCAGATATTTCCCTGTGCTTACTGCTGTTTCTTCCATATGCCGGTAATGGGCTGAAAACGCCTGTTTTGGGACTCTGCAGAGAAAGTGTTTGCAGACTGCTGAATCCACACACGGGTTTAACTCTGGAAGTTGAGTGCACACATTGACAACCGTTCTGTTAGATAGCTGCGTTTTGGATTTAGAAGCAGATATTTCCCTGTGCTTACTGCTGTTTCTTCCATATGCCGGTAATGGGCTGAAAACGCCTGTTTGGGACTCTACAGAGAAAGTGTTTGCAGACTGCTGAATCCACACACGGGTTTAACTCTGGAAGTTGAGTGCACACATTGACAACCGTTCTGTTAGATAGCTGCGTTTTGGATTTAGAAGCAGATATTTCCCAGTGCTTACTGCTGTTTCTTCCATATGCCGGTAAAGGGCTGAAAACGCCTGTTTTGGGACTCTGCAGAGAAAGTGTTTGCAGACTGCTGAATCCACACACGGGTTTAACTCTGGAAGTTGAGTGCACACATTGACAACCGTTCTGTTAGATAACTGCGTTTTGGATTTAGAAGCAGATATTTCCCTGTGCTTACTGCTGTTTCTTCCATATGCCGGTAATGGGCTGAAAACGCCTGTTTGGGACTCTGCAGAGAAAGTGTTTGCAGACTGCTGAATCCACACACGGGTTTAACTCTGGAAGTTGAGTGCACACATTGACAACCGTTCTGTTAGATAGCTGCGTTTTGGATTTAGAAGCAGATATTTCCCTGTGCTTACTGCAGTTTCTTCCATATGCCGGTAATGGGCTGAAAACGCCTGTTTTGGGACTCTGCACAGAAAGTGTTTGCAGACTGCTGAATCCACACACGGGTTTAACTCTGGAAGTTGAGTGCACACATTGACAACCGTTCTGTTAGATAGCTGCGTTTTGGATTTAGAAGCAGATATTTCCCTGTGCTTACTGCTGTTTCTTCCATATGCCGGTAATGGGCTGAAAACGCCTGTTTTGGGACTCTGCAGAGAAAGTGTTTGCAGACTGCTGAATCCACACACGGGTTTAACTCTGGAAGTTGAGTGCACACATTGACAACCGTTCTGTTAGATAGCTGCGTTTTGGATTTAGAAGCAGATATTTCCCTGTGCTTACTGCTGTTTCTTCCATATGCCGGTAATGGGCTGAAAACGCCTGTCTTGGGACTCTGCACAGAAAGTGTTTGCAGACTGCTGAATCCACACACGGGTTTAACTCTGGAAGTTGAGTGCACACATTGACAACCGTTCTGTTAGATAGCTGCGTTTTGGATTTAGAAGCAGATATTTCCCTGTGCTTACTGCAGTTTCTTCCATATGCCGGTAATGGGCTGAAAACGCCTGTTTTGGGACTCTGCAGAGAAAGTGTTTGCAGACTGCTGAATCCACACACGGGTTTAACTCTGGAAGTTGAGTGCACACATTGACAACCGTTCTGTTAGATTGCTGCGTTTTGGATTTAGAAGCAGATATTTCCCTGTGCTTACTGCTCTTTCTTCCATATGCCGGTAATGGGCTGAAAATGCCTGTTTTGGGACTCTGCAGAGAAAGTGTTTGCAGACTGCTGAATCCACACACGGGTTTAACTCTGGAAGTTGAGTGCACACATTGACAACCGTTCTGTTAGATAGCTGCGTTTTGGATTTAGAAGCAGATATTTCCCTGTGCTTACTGCTGTTTCTTCCATATGCCGGTAATGGGCTGAAAACGCCTGTTTGGGACTCTGCACAGAAAGTGTTTGCAGACTGCTGAATCCACACACGGGTTTAACTCTGGAAGTTGAGTGCACACATTGACAACCGTTCTGTTAGATAGCTGCGTTTTGGATTTAGAAGCAGATATTTCCCAGTGCTTACTGCTGTTTCTTCCATATGCCGGTAAAGGGCTGAAAACGCCTGTTTTGGGACTCTGCAGAGAAAGTGTTTGCAGACTGCTGAATCCACACACGGGTTTAACTCTGGAAGTTGAGTGCACACATTGACAACCGTTCTGTTAGATAGCTGCGTTTTGGATTTAGAAGCAGATATTTCCCTGTGCTTACTGCTGTTTCTTCCATATGCCGGTAATGGGCTGAAAACGCCTGTTTTGGGACTCTGCAGAGAAAGTGTTTGCAGACTGCTGAATCCACACACGGGTTTAACTCTGGAAGTTGAGTGCACACATTGACAACCGTTCTGTTAGATAGCTGCGTTTTGGATTTAGAAGCAGATATTTCCCTGTGCTTACTGCTGTTTCTTCCATATGCCGGTAATGGGCTGAAAACGCCTGTTTTGGGACTCTGCAGAGAAAGTGTTTGAAGACTGCTGAATCCACACACGGGTTTAACTCTGGAAGTTGAGTGCACACATTGACAACCGTTCTGTTAGATAGCTGCGTTTTGGATTTAGAAGCAGATATTTCCCAGTGCTTACTGCTGTTTCTTCCATATGCCGGTAATGGGCTGAAAACGCCTGTTTTGGGACTCTGCAGAGAAAGTGTTTGCAGACTGCTGAATCCACACACGGGTTTAACTCTGGAAGTTGAGTGCACACATTGACAACCGTTCTGTTAGATAGCTGCGTTTTGGATTTAGAAGCAGATATTTCCCTGTGCTTACTGCTGTTTCTTCCATATGCCGGTAATGGGCTGAAAAGGCCTGTTTTGGGACTCTGCAGAGAAAGTGTTTGCAGACTGCTGAATCCACACACGGGTTTAACTCTGGAAGTTGAGTGCACACATTGACAACCGTTCTGTTAGATAGCTGCGTTTTGGATTTAGAAGCAGATATTTCCCTGTGCTTACTGCTGTTTCTTCCATATGCCAGTAATGGGCTGAAAACGCCTGTTTTGGGACTCTGCAGAGAAAGTGTTTGCAGACTGCTGAATCCACACACGGGTTTAACTCTGGAAGTTGAGTGCACACATTGACAACCGTTCTGTTAGATAGCTGCGTTTTGGATTTAGAAGCAGATATTTCCCTGTGCTTACTGCTGTTTCTTCCATATGCCGGTAATGGGCTGAAAACGCCTGTTTTGGGACTCTGCAGAGAAAGTGTTTGCAGACTGCTGAATCCACGCACGGGTTTAACTCTGGAAGTTGAGTGCACACATTGACAACCGTTCTGTTAGATAGCTGCGTTTTGGATTTAGAAGCAGATATTTCCCTGTGCTTACTGTTGTTTCTTCCATATGCCGGTAATGGGCTGAAAACGCCTGTTTTGGGACTCTGCAGAGAAAGTGTTTGCAGACTGCTGAATCCACACACGGGTTTAACTCTGGAAGTTGAGTGCACACATTGACAACCGTTCTGTTAGATAGCTGCGTTTTGGATTTAGAAGCAGATATTTCCCTGTGCTTACTGCTGTTTCTTCCGTATGCCGGTAATGGGATGAAAACGCCTGTTTTGGGACTCTGCAGAGAAAGTGTTTGCAGACTGCTGAATCCACACACGGGTTTAACTCTGGAAGTTGAGTGCACACATTGACAACCGTTCTGTTAGATAGCTGCGTTTTGGATTTAGAAGCAGATATTTCCCTGTGCTTACTGCTGTTTCTTCCATATGCCGGTAATGGGTTGAAAACGCCTGTTTTGGGACTCTGCAGAGAAAGTGTTTGCAGACTGCTGAATCCACACACGGGTTTAACTCTGGAAGTTGAGTGCACACATTGACAACCGTTCTGTTAGATAGCTGCGTTTTGGATTTAGAAGCAGATATTTCCCTGTGCTTACTGCTGTTTCTTCCATATGCCGGTAATGGGCTGAAAACGCCTGTTTGGGACTCTGCAGAGAAAGTGTTTGCAGACTGCTGAATCCACACACGGGTTTAACTCTGGAAGTTGAGTGCACACATTGACAACCGTTCTGTTAGATAGCTGCGTTTTGGATTTAGAAGCAGATATTTCCCAGTGCTTACTGCTGTTTCTTCCATATGCCGGTAAAGGGCTGAAAACGCCTGTTTTGGGACTCTGCAGAGAAAGTGTTTGCAGACTGCTGAATCCACACACGGGTTTAACTCTGGAAGTTGAGTGCACACATTGACAACCGTTCTGTTAGATAACTGCGTTTTGGATTTAGAAGCAGATATTTCCCTGTGCTTACTGCTGTTTCTTCCATATGCCGGTAATGGGCTGAAAACGCCTGTTTGGGACTCTGCAGAGAAAGTGTTTGCAGACTGCTGAATCCACACACGGGTTTAACTCTGGAAGTTGAGTGCACACATTGACAACCGTTCTGTTAGATAGCTGCGTTTTGGATTTAGAAGCAGATATTTCCCTGTGCTTACTGCTGTTTCTTCCATATGCCGGTAATGGGCTGAAAACGCCTGTTTTGGGACTCTGCAGAGAAAGTGTTTGCAGACTGCTGAATCCACACACGGGTTTAACTCTGGAAGTTGAGTGCACACATTGACAACCGTTCTGTTAGATAGCTGCGTTTTGGATTTAGAAGCAGATATTTCCCAGTGCTTACTGCTGTTTCTTCCATATGCCGGTAATGGGCTGAAAACGCCTGTTTTGGGACTCTGCAGAGAAAGTGTTTGCAGACTGCTGCATCCACACACGGGTTTAACTCTGGAAGTTGAGTGCACACATTGACAACCGTTCTGTTAGATAGCTGCGTTTTGGATTTAGAAGCAGATATTTCCCTGTGCTTACTGCAGTTTCTTCCATATGCCGGTAATGGGCTGAAAACGCCTGTTTTGGGACTCTGCAGAGAAAGTGTTTGCAGACTGCTGAATCCACACACGGGTTTAACTCTGGAAGTTGAGTGCACACATTGACAACCGTTCTGTTAGATAGCTGCGTTTTGGATTTAGAAGCAGATATTTCCCAGTGCTTACTGCTGTTTCTTCCATATGCCGGTAATGGGCTGAAAACGCCTGTTTTGGGACTCTGCAGAGAAAGTGTTTGCAGACTGCTGAATCCACACACGGGTTTAACTCTGGAAGTTGAGTGCACACATTGACAACCGTTCTGTTAGAAAGCTGCGTTTTGGATTTAGAAGCAGATATTTCCCTGTGCTTACTGCTGTTTCTTCCATATGCCGGTAATGGGCTGAAAACGCCTGTTTTGGGACTCTGCAGAGAAAGTGTTTGCAGACTGCTGAATCCACACACGGGTTTAACTCTGGAAGTTGAGTGCACACATTGACAACCGTTCTGTTAGATAGCTGCGTTTTGGATTTAGAAGCAGATATTTCCCTGTGCTTACTGCAGTTTCTTCCATATGCCGGTAATGGGCTGAAAACGCCTGTTTTGGGACTCTGCAGAGAAAGTGTTTGCAGACTGCTGAATCCACACACGGGTTTAACTCTGGAAGTTGAGTGCACACATTGGCAACCGTTCTGTTAGATAGCTGCGTTTTGGATTTAGAAGCAGATATTTCCCTGTGCTTACTGTTGTTTCTTCCATATGCCGGTAATGGGCTGAAAACGCCTGTTTTGGGACTCTGCAGAGAAAGTGTTTGCAGACTGCTGAATCCACACACGGGTTTAACTCTGGAAGTTGAGTGCACACATTGACAACCGTTCTGTTAGATAGCTGCGTTTTGGATTTAGAAGCAGATATTTCCCTGTGCTTACTGCTGTTTCTTCCGTATGCCGGTAATGGGATGAAAACGCCTGTTTTGGGACTCTGCAGAGAAAGTGTTTGCAGACTGCTGAATCCACACACGGGTTTAACTCTGGAAGTTGAGTGCACACATTGACAACCGTTCTGTTAGATAGCTGCGTTTTGGATTTAGAAGCAGATATTTCCCTGTGCTTACTGCTGTTTCTTCCATATGCCGGTAATGGGCTGAAAACGCCTGTTTTGGGACTCTGCAGAGAAAGTGTTTGCAGACTGCTGAATCCACACACGGGTTTAACTCTGGAAGTTGAGTGCACACATTGACAACCGTTCTGTTAGATAGCTGCGTTTTGGATTTAGAAGCAGATATTTCCCAGTGCTTACTGCTGTTTCTTCCATATGCCGGTAATGGGCTGAAAACGCCTGTTTTGGGACTCTGCAGAGAAAGTGTTTGCAGACTGCTGAATCCACACACGGGTTTAACTCTGGAAGTTGAGTGCACACATTGACAACCGTTCTGTTAGATAGCTGCGTTTTGGATTTAGAAGCAGATATTTCCCTGTCCTTACTGCTGTTTCTTCCATATGCCGGTAATGGGCTGAAAACGCCTGTTTTGGGACTCTGCAGAGAATGTGTTTGCAGACTGCTGAATCCACACACGGGTTTAACTCTGGAAGTTGAGTGCACACATTGACAACCGTTCTGTTAGATAGCTGCGTTTTGGATTTAGAAGCAGATATTTCCCTGTGCTTACTGCTGTTTCTTCCATATGCCGGTAATGGGCTGAAAACGCCTGTTTTGGGACTCTGCAGAGAAAGTGTTTGCAGACTGCTGAATCCACACACGGGTTTAACTCTGGAAGTTGAGTGCACACATTGACAACCGTTCTGTTAGATAGCTGCGTTTTGGATTTAGAAGCAGATATTTCCCTGTGCTTACTGCTGTTTCTTCCATATGCCGGTAATGGGCTGAAAACGCCTGTTTTGGGACTCTGCAGAGAAAGTGTTTGCAGACTGCTGATTCCACACACGGGTTTAACTCTGGAAGCTGAGTGCACACATTGACAACCGTTCTGTTAGATAGCTGCGTTTTGGATTTAGAAGCAGATATTTCCCTGTGCTTACTGCAGTTTCTTCCATATGCCGGTAATGGGCTGAAAACGCCTGTTTTGGGACTCTGCAGAGAAAGTGTTTGCAGACTGCTGAATCCACACACGGGTTTAACTCTGGAAGTTGAGTGCACACATTGACAACCGTTCTGTTAGATAGCTGCGTTTTGGATTTAGAAGCAGATATTTCCCAGTGCTTACTGCTGTTTCTTCCATATGCCGGTAATGGGCTGAAAACGCCTGTTTTGGGACTCTGCAGAGAAAGTGTTTGCAGACTGCTGAATCCACACACGGGTTTAACTCTGGAAGTTGAGTGCACACATTGACAACCGTTCTGTTAGATAGCTGCGTTTTGGATTTAGAAGCAGATATTTCCCTGTGCTTACTGCTGTTTCTTCCATATGCCGGTAATGGGCTGAAAACGCCTGTTTTGGGACTCTGCAGAGAAAGTGTTTGCAGACTGCTGAATCCACACACGGGTTTAACTCTGGAAGTTGAGTGCACACATTGACAACCGTTCTGTTAGATAGCTGCGTTTTGGATTTAGAAGCAGATATTTCCCTGTGCTTACTGCAGTTTCTTCCATATGCCGGTAATGGGCTGAAAACGCCTGTTTTGGGACTCTGCACAGAAAGTGTTTGCAGACTGCTGAATCCACACACGGGTTTAACTCTGGAAGTTGAGTGCACACATTGACAACCGTTCTGTTAGATAGCTGCGTTTTGGATTTAGAAGCAGATATTTCCCTGTGCTTACTGCTGTTTCTTCCATATGCCGGTAATGGGCTGAAAACGCCTGTTTTGGGACTCTGCAGAGAAAGTGTTTGCAGACTGCTGAATCCACACACGGGTTTAACTCTGGAAGTTGAGTGCACACATTGACAACCGTTCTGTTAGATAGCTGCGTTTTGGATTTAGAAGCAGATATATCCCTGTGCTTACTGCAGTTTCTTCAATATGCCGGTAATGGGCTGAAAACGCCTGTTTTGGGACTCTGCAGAGAAAGTGTTTGCAGACTGCTGAATCCACACACTGGTTTAACTCTGGAAGTTGAGTGCACACATTGACAACCGTTCTGTTAGATAGCTGCGTTTTCGATTTAGAAGCAGATATTTCCCTGTGCTTACTGCTGTTTCTTCCATATGCCGGTAATGGGCTGAAAACGCCTGTTTTGGGACTCTGCAGAGAAAGTGTTTGCAGACTGCTGAATCCACACACGGGTTTAACTCTGGAAGTTGAGTGCACACATTGACAACCGTTCTGTTAGATAGCTGCCTTTTGGATTTAGAAGCAGATATTTCCCTGTGCTTACTGCAGTTTCTTCCATATGCCGGTAATGGGCTGAAAACGCCTGTTTTGGGACTCTGCAGAGAAAGTGTTTGCAGACTGCTGAATCCACACACGGGTTTAACTCTGGAAGTTGAGTGCACACATTGACAACCGTTCTGTTAGATAGCTGCGTTTTGGATTTAGAAGCAGATATTTCCCAGTGCTTACTGCTGTTTCTTCCATATGCCGGTAAAGGGCTGAAAACGCCTGTTTTCGGACTCTGCAGAGAAAGTGTTTGCAGACTGCTGAATCCACACACGGGTTTAACTCTGGAAGTTGAGTGCACACATTGACAACCGTTCTGTTAGATAGCTGCGTTTTGGATTTAGAAGCAGATATTTCCCTGTGCTTACTGCAGTTTCTTCCATATGCCAGAAATGGGCTGAAAACGCCTGTTTTGGGACTCTGCAGAGAAAGTGTTTGCAGACTGCTGAATCCACACACGGGTTTAACTCTGGAAGTTGAGTGCACACATTGACAACCGTTCTGTTAGATAGCTGCGTTTTGGATTTAGAAGCAGATATTTCCCTGTGCTTACTGCTGTTTCTTCCATATGCCGGTAATGGGCTGAAAACGCCTGTTTTGGGACTCTGCAGAGAAAGTGTTTGCAGACTGCTGAATCCACACACGGGTTTAACTCTGGAAGTTGAGTGCACACATTGACAACCGTTCTGTTAGATAGCTGCGTTTTGGATTTAGAAGCAGATATTTCCCTGTGCTTACTGCAGTTTCTTCCATATGCCGGTAATGGGCTGAAAACGCCTGTTTTGGGACTCTGCAGAGAAAGTGTTTGCAGACTGCTGAATCCACACACGGGTTTAACTCTGGAAGTTGAGTGCACACATTGACAACCGTTCTGTTAGATAGCTGCGTTTTGGATTTAGAAGCAGATATTTCCCTGTGCTTACGGCTGTTTCTTCCATATGCCGGTAATGGGCTGAAAACGCCTGTTTTGGGACTCTGCAGAGAATGTGTTTGCAGACTGCTGAATCCACACACGGGTTTAACTCTGGAAGTTGAGTGCACACATTGACAACCGTTCTGTTAGATAGCTGCGTTTTGGATTTAGAAGCAGATATTTCCCTGTGCTTACTGCTGTTTCTTCCATATGCCGGTAATGGGCTGAAAACGCCTGTTTTGGGACTCTGTAGAGAAAGTGTTTGCAGACTGCTGATTCCACACACGGGTTTAACTCTGGAAGTTGAGTGCACACATTGACAACCGTTCTGTTAGATAGCTGCGTTTTGGATTTAGAAGCAGATATTTCCCTGTGCTTACTGCAGTTTCTTCCATATGCCGGTAATGGGCTGAAAACGCCTGTTTTGGGACTCTGCAGAGAAAGTGTTTGCAGACTGCTGAATCCACACACTGGTTTAACTCTGGAAGTTGAGTGCACACATTGACAACCGTTCTGTTAGATAGCTGCATTTTGGATTAGAAGCAGATATTTCCCAGTGCTTACTGCTGTTTCTTCCATATGCCGGTAATGGGCTGAAAACGCCTGTTTTGGGACTCTGCAGAGAAAGTGTTTGCAGACTGCTGAATCCACACACGGGTTTAACTCTGGAAGTTGAGTGCACACATTGACAACCGTTCTGTTAGATAGCTGCGTTTTGGATTTAGAAGCAGATATTTCCCTGTGCTTACTGCTGTTTCTTCCATATGCCGGTAATGGGCTGAAAACGCCTGTTTTGGGACTCTGCAGAGAAAGTGTTTGCAGACTGCTGAATGCACACACGGGTTTAACTCTGGAAGTTGAGTGCACACATTGAGAACCGTTCTGTTAGATAGCTGCGTTTTGGATTTAGAAGCAGATATTTCCCTGTGCTTACTGCAGTTTCTTCCATATGCCGGTAATGGGCTGAAAACGCCTGTTTTGGGACTCTGCACAGAAAGTGTTTGCAGACTGCTGAATCCACACACGGGTTTAACTCTGGAAGTTGAGTGCACACATTGACAACCGTTCTGTTAGATAGCTGCGTTTTGGATTTAGAAGCAGATATTTCCCTGTGCTTACTGCAGTTTCTTCCATATGCCGGTAATGGGCTGAAAACGCCTGTTTTGGGACTCTGCAGAGAAAGTGTTTGCAGACTGCTGAATCCACACACGGGTTTAACTCTGGAAGTTGAGTGCACACATTGACAACCGTTCTGTTAGATAGCTGCGTTTTGGATTTAGAAGCAGATATTTCCCTGTGCTTACTGCTGTTTCTTCCATATGCCGGTAATGGGCTGAAAACGCCTGTTTTGGGACTCTGCAGAGAAAGTGTTTGCAGACTGCTGAATCCACACACGGGTTTAACTCTGGAAGTTGAGTGCACACATTGACAACCGTTCTGTTAGATAGCTGCGTTTTGGATTTAGAAGCAGATATTTCCCTGTGCTTACTGCAGTTTCTTCCATATGCCGGTAATGGGCTGAAAACGCCTGTTTTGGGACTCTGCAGAGAAAGTGTTTGCAGACTGCTGAATCCACACACTGGTTTAACTCTGGAAGTTGAGTGCACACATTGACAACCGTTCTGTTAGATTGCTGCGTTTTGGATTTAGAAGCAGATATTTCCCTGTGCTTACTGCTCTTTCTTCCATATGCCGGTAATGGGCTGAAAACGCCTGTTTTGGGACTCTGCAGAGAAAGTGTTTGCAGACTGCTGAATCCACACACGGGTTTAACTCTGGAAGTTGAGTGCACACATTGACAACCGTTCTGTTAGATAGCTGCGTTTTGGATTTAGAAGCAGATATTTCCCTGTGCTTACTGCTGTTTCTTCCATATGCCGGTAATGGGCTGAAAACGCCTGTTTGGGACTCTGCAGAGAAAGTGTTTGCAGACTGCTGAATCCACACACGGGTTTAACTCTGGAAGTTGAGTGCACACATTGACAACCGTTCTGTTAGATAGCTGCGTTTTGGATTTAGAAGCAGATATTTCGCTGTGCTTACTGCTGTTTCTTCCATATGCCGGTAATGGGCTGAAAACGCCTGTTTTGGGACTCTGTAGAGAAAGTGTTTGCAGACTGCTGATTCCACACACGGGTTTAACTCTGGAAGTTGAGTGCACACATTGACAACCGTTCTGTTAGATAGCTGCGTTTTGGATTTAGAAGCAGATATTTCCCTGTGCTTACTGCAGTTTCTTCCATATGCCGGTAATGGGCTGAAAACGCCTGTTTTGGGACTCTGCAGAGAAAGTGTTTGCAGACTGCTGAATCCACACACTGGTTTAACTCTGGAAGTTGAGTGCACACATTGACAACCGTTCTGTTAGATAGCTGCGTTTTGGATTAGAAGCAGATATTTCCCAGTGCTTACTGCTGTTTCTTCCATATGCCGGTAATGGGCTGAAAACGCCTGTTTTGGGACTCTGCAGAGAAAGTGTTTGCAGACTGCTGAATCCACACACGGGTTTAACTCTGGAAGTTGAGTGCACACATTGACAACCGTTCTGTTAGATAGCTGCGTTTTGGATTTAGAAGCAGATATTTCCCTGTGCTTACTGCTGTTTCTTCCATATGCCGGTAATGGGCTGAAAACGCCTGTTTTGGGACTCTGCAGAGAAAGTGTTTGCAGACTGCTGAATGCACACAGGGGTTTAACTCTGGAAGTTGAGTGCACACATTGACAACCGTTCTGTTAGATAGCTGCGTTTTGGATTTAGAAGCAGATATTTCCCTGTGCTTACTGCTGTTTCTTCCATATGCCGGTAATGGGCTGAAAACGCCTGTTTTGGGACTCTGCACAGAAAGTGTTTGCAGACTGCTGAATCCACACACGGGTTTAACTCTGGAAGTTGAGTGCACACATTGACAACCGTTCTGTTAGATAGCTGCGTTTTGAATTTAGAAGCAGATATTTCCCTGTGCTTACTGCAGTTTCTTCCATATGCCGGTAATGGGCTGAAAACGCCTGTTTTGGGACTCTGCAGAGAAAGTGTTTGCAGACTGCTGAATCCACACACGGGTTTAACTCTGGAAGTTGAGTGCACACATTGACAACCGTTCTGTTAGATAGCTGCGTTTTGGATTTAGAAGCAGATATTTCCCTGTGCTTACTGCTGTTTCTTCCATATGCCGGTAATGGGCTGAAAACGCCTGTTTTGGGACTCTGCAGAGAAAGTGTTTGCAGACTGCTGAATCCACACACGGGTTTAACTCTGGAAGTTGAGTGCACACATTGACAACCGTTCTGTTAGATAGCTGCGTTTTGGATTTAGAAGCAGATATTTCCCTGTGCTTACTGCAGTTTCTTCCATATGCCGGTAATGGGCTGAAAACGCCTGTTTTGGGACTCTGCAGAGAAAGTGTTTGCAGACTTCTGAATCCACACACTGGTTTAACTCTGGAAGTTGAGTGCACACATTGACAACCGTTCTGTTAGATTGCTGCGTTTTGGATTTAGAAGCAGATATTTCCCTGTGCTTACTGCTCTTTCTTCCATATGCCGGTAATGGGCTGAAAACGCCTGTTTTGGGACTCTGCAGAGAAAGTGTTTGCAGACTGCTGAATCCACACACGGGTTTAACTCTGGAAGTTGAGTGCACACATTGACAACCGTTCTGTTAGATAGCTGCGTTTTGGATTTAGAAGCAGATATTTCCCTGTGCTTACTGCTGTTTCTTCCATATGCCGGTAATGGGCTGAAAACGCCTGTTTGGGACTCTGCAGAGAAAGTGTTTGCAGACTGCTGAATCCACACACGGGTTTAACTCTGGAAGTTGAGTGCACACATTGACAACCGTTCTGTTAGATAGCTGCGTTTTGGATTTAGAAGCAGATATTTCCCTGTGCTTACTGCTGTTTCTTCCATATGCCGGTAATGGGCTGAAAAGGCCTGTTTTGGGACTCTGCAGAGAAAGTGTTTGCAGACTGCTGAATCCACACACGGGTTTAACTCTGGAAGTTGAGTGCACACATTGACAACCGTTCTGTTAGATAGCTGCGTTTTGGATTTAGAAGCAGATATTTCCCTGTGCTTACTGCTGTTTCTTCCATATGCCGGTAATGGGCTGAAAACGCCTGTTTTGGGACTCTGCACAGAAAGTGTTTGCAGACTGCTGAATCCACACACGGGTTTAACTCTGGAAGTTGAGTGCACACATTGACAACCGTTCTGTTAGATAGCTGCGTTTTGGATTTAGAAGCAGATATTTCCCTGTGCTTACTGCAGTTTCTTCCATATGCCGGTAATGGGCTGAAAACGCCTGTTTTGGGACTCTGCACAGAAAGTGTTTGCAGACTGCTGAATCCACACACGGGTTTAACTCTGGAAGTTGAGTGCACACATTGACAACCGTTCTGTTAGATAGCTGCGTTTTGGATTTAGAAGCAGATATTTCCCTGTGCTTACTGCTGTTTCTTCCATATGCCGGTAATGGGCTGAAAACGCCTGTTTTCGGACTCTGCAGAGAAAGTGTTTGCAGACTGCTGAATCCACACACGGGTTTAACTCTGGAAGTTGAGTGCACACATTGACAACCGTTCTGTTAGATTGCTGCGTTTTGGATTTAGAAGCAGATATTTCCCAGTGCTTACTGCTGTTTCTTCCATATGCCGGTAAAGGGCTGAAAACGCCTGTTTTCGGACTCTGCAGAGAAAGTGTTTGCAGACTGCTGAATCCACACACGGGTTTAACTCTGGAAGTTGAGTGCACACATTGACAACCGTTCTGTTAGATAGCTGCGTTTTGGATTTAGAAGCAGATATTTCCCTGTGCTTACTGCAGTTTCTTCCATATGCCAGAAATGGGCTGAAAACGCCTGTTTTGGGACTCTGCAGAGAAAGTGTTTGCAGACTGCTGAATCCACACACGGGTTTAACTCTGGAAGTTGAGTGCACACATTGACAACCGTTCTGTTAGATAGCTGCGTTTTGGATTTAGAAGCAGATATTTCCCTGTGCTTACTGCTGTTTCTTCCATATGCCGGTAATGGGCTGAAAACGCCTGTTTTGGGACTCTGCAGAGAAAGTGTTTGCAGACTGCTGAATCCACACACGGGTTTAACTCTGGAAGTTGAGTGCACACATTGACAACCGTTCTGTTAGATAGCTGCGTTTTGGATTTAGAAGCAGATATTTCCCAGTGCTTACTGCTGTTTCTTCCATATGCCGGTAATGGGCTGAAAACGCCTGTTTTGGGACTCTGCAGAGAAAGTGTTTGCAGACTGCTGAATCCACACACGGGTTTAACTCTGGAAGTTGAGTGCACACATTGACAACCGTTCTGTTAGATAGCTGCGTTTTGGATTTAGAAGCAGATATTTCCCTGTGCTTACTGCTGTTTCTTCCATATGCCGGTAATGGGCTGAAAACGCCTGTTTTGGGACTCTGCAGAGAATGTGTTTGCAGACTGCTGAATCCACACACGGGTTTAACTCTGGAAGTTGAGTGCACACATTGACAACCGTTCTGTTAGATAGCTGCGTTTTGGATTTAGAAGCAGATATTTCCCTGTGCTTACTGCTGTTTCTTCCATATGCCGGTAATGGGCTGAAAACGCCTGTTTTGGGACTCTGTAGAGAAAGTGTTTGCAGACTGCTGATTCCACACACGGGTTTAACTCTGGAAGTTGAGTGCACACATTGACAACCGTTCTGTTAGATAGCTGCGTTTTGGATTTAGAAGCAGATATTTCCCTGTGCTTACTGCAGTTTCTTCCATATGCCGGTAATGGGCTGAAAACGCCTGTTTTGGGACTCTGCAGAGAAAGTGTTTGCAGACTGCTGAATCCACACACTGGTTTAACTCTGGAAGTTGAGTGCACACATTGACAACCGTTCTGTTAGATAGCTGCGTTTTGGATTAGAAGCAGATATTTCCCAGTGCTTACTGCTGTTTCTTCCATATGCCGGTAATGGGCTGAAAACGCCTGTTTTGGGACTCTGCAGAGAAAGTGTTTGCAGACTGCTGAATCCACACACGGGTTTAACTCTGGAAGTTGAGTGCACACATTGACAACCGTTCTGTTAGATAGCTGCGTTTTGGATTTAGAAGCAGATATTTCCCTGTGCTTACTGCTGTTTCTTCCATATGCCGGTAATGGGCTGAAAACGCCTGTTTTGGGACTCTGCAGAGAAAGTGTTTGCAGACTGCTGAATGCACACACGGGTTTAACTCTGGAAGTTGAGTGCACACATTGACAACCGTTCTGTTAGATAGCTGCGTTTTGGATTTAGAAGCAGATGTTTCCCTGTGCTTACTGCAGTTTCTTCCATATGCCGGTAATGGGCTGAAAACGCCTGTCTTGGGACTCTGCACAGAAAGTGTTTGCAGACTGCTGAATCCACACACGGGTTTAACTCTGGAAGTTGAGTGCACACATTGACAACCGTTCTGTTAGATAGCTGCGTTTTGGATTTAGAAGCAGATATTTCCCTGTGCTTACTGCAGTTTCTTCCATATGCCGGTAATGGGCTGAAAACGCCTGTTTTGGGACTCTGCAGAGAAAGTGTTTGCAGACTGCTGAATCCACACACGGGTTTAACTCTGGAAGTTGAGTGCACACATTGACAACCGTTCTGTTAGATAGCTGCGTTTTGGATTTAGAAGCAGATATTTCCCTGTGCTTACTGCTGTTTCTTCCATATGCCGGTAATGGGCTGAAAACGCCTGTTTTGGGACTCTGCAGAGAAAGTGTTTGCAGACTGCTGAATCCACACACGGGTTTAACTCTAGAAGTTGAGTGCACACATTGACAACCGTTCTGTTAGATAGCTGCGTTTTGGATTTAGAAGCAGATATTTCCCTGTGCTTACTGCAGTTTCTTCCATATGCCGGTAATGGGCTGAAAACGCCTGTTTTGGGACTCTGCAGAGAAAGTGTTTGCAGACTGCTGAATCCACACACTGGTTTAACTCTGGAAGTTGAGTGCACACATTGACAACCGTTCTGTTAGATTGCTGCGTTTTGGATTTAGAAGCAGATATTTCCCTGTGCTTA
Source organism: Aotus nancymaae (assembly GCF_030222135.1). NCBI lineage: Eukaryota > Metazoa > Chordata > Mammalia > Primates > Aotidae > Aotus > Aotus nancymaae. Next base: position 17,571 of record NW_026988882.1, read on the forward strand.
CTGCTCTTTCTTCCATATGCCGGTAATGGGCTGAAAACGCCTGTTTTGGGACTCTGCAGAGAAAGTGTTTGCAGACTGCTGAATCCACACACGGGTTTAACTCTGGAAGTTGAGTGCACACATTGACAACCGTTCTGTTAGATAGCTGCGTTTTGGATTTAGAAGCAGATATTTCCCTGTGCTTACTGCTGTTTCTTCCATATGCCGGTAATGGGCTGAAAACGCCTGTTTGGGACTCTGCAGAGAAAGTGTTTGCAGACTGCTGAATCCACACACGGGTTTAACTCTGGAAGTTGAGTGCACACATTGACAACCGTTCTGTTAGATAGCTGCGTTTTGGATTTAGAAGCAGATATTTCCCAGTGCTTACTGCTGTTTCTTCCATATGCCGGTAAAGGGCTGAAAACGCCTGTTTTGGGACTCTGCAGAGAAAGTGTTTGCAGACTGCTGAATCCACACACGGGTTTAACTCTGGAAGTTGAGTGCACACATTGACAACCGTTCTGTTAGATAGCTGCGTTTTGGATTTAGAAGCAGATATTTCCCTGTGCTTACTGCTGTTTCTTCCATATGCCGGTAATGGGCTGAAAACGCCTGTTTTGGGACTCTGCAGAGAAAGTGTTTGCAGACTGCTGAATCCACACACGGGTTTAACTCTGGAAGTTGAGTGCACACATTGACAACCGTTCTGTTAGATAGCTGCGTTTTGGATTTAGAAGCAGATATTTCCCTGTGCTTACTGCAGTTTCTTCCATATGCCGGTAATGGGCTGAAAACGCCTGTTTTGGGACTCTGCAGAGAAAGTGTTTGCAGACTGCTGAATCCACACACGGGTTTAACTCTGGAAGTTGAGTGCACACATTGACAACCGTTCTGTTAGATAGCTGCGTTTTGGATTTAGAAGCAGATATTTCCCTGTGCTTACTGCTGTTTCTTCCATATGCCGGTAATGGGCTGAAAACGCCTGTTTTGGGACTCTGCAGAGAAAGTGTTTGCAGACTGCTGAATCCACACACGGGTTTAACTCTGGAAGTTGAGTGCACACATTGACAACCGTTCTGTTAGATAGCTGCGTTTTGGATTTAGAAGCAGATATTTCCCTGTGCTTACTGCTGTTTCTTCCATATGCCGGTAATGGGCTGAAAAGGCCTGTTTTGGGACTCTGCAGAGAAAGTGTTTGCAGACTGCTGAATCCACACACGGGTTTAACTCTGGAAGTTGAGTGCACACATTGACAACCGTTCTGTTAGATAGCTGCGTTTTGGATTTAGAAGCAGATATTTCCCTGTGCTTACTGCTGTTTCTTCCATATGCCGGTAATGGGCTGAAAACGCCTGTTTTGGGACTCTGCAGAGCAAGTGTTTGCAGACTGCTGAATCCACACACGGGTTTAACTCTGGAAGTTGAGTGCACACATTGACAACCGTTCTGTTAGATAGCTGCGTTTTGGATTTAGAAGCAGATATTTCCCTGTGCTTACTGCTGTTTCTTCCATATGCCGGTAATGGGCTGAAAACGCCTGTTTTGGGACTCTGCAGAGAAAGTGTTTGCAGACTGCTGAATCCACACACGGGTTTAACTCTGGAAGTTGAGTGCACACATTGGCAACCGTTCTGTTAGATAGCTGCGTTTTGGATTTAGAAGCAGATATTTCCCTGTGCTTACTGTTGTTTCTTCCATATGCCGGTAATGGGCTGAAAACGCCTGTTTTGGGACTCTGCAGAGAAAGTGTTTGCAGACTGCTGAATCCACACACGGGTTTAACTCTGGAAGTTGAGTGCACACATTGACAACCGTTCTGTTAGATAGCTGCGTTTTGGATTTAGAAGCAGATATTTCCCTGTGCTTACTGCTGTTTCTTCCGTATGCCGGTAATGGGATGAAAACGCCTGTTTTGGGACTCTGCAGAGAAAGTGTTTGCAGACTGCTGAATCCACACACGGGTTTAACTCTGGAAGTTGAGTGCACACATTGACAACCGTTCTGTTAGATAGCTGCGTTTTGGATTTAGAAGCAGATATTTCCCTGTGCTTACTGCTGTTTCTTCCATATGCCGGTAATGGGCTGAAAACGCCTGTTTTGGGACTCTGCAGAGAAAGTGTTTGCAGACTGCTGAATCCACACACGGGTTTAACTCTGGAAGTTGAGTGCACACATTGACAACCGTTCTGTTAGATAGCTGCGTTTTGGATTTAGAAGCAGATATTTCCCTGTGCTTACTGCAGTTTCTTCCATATGCCGGTAATGGGCTGAAAACGCCTGTTTTGGGACTCTGCAGAGAAAGTGTTTGCAGACTGCTGAATCCACACACGGGTTTAACTCTGGAAGCTGAGTGCACACATTGACAACCGTTCTGTTAGATAGCTGCGTTTTGGATTTAGAAGCAGATATTTCCCAGTGCTTACTGCTGTTTCTTCCATATGCGAGAAATGGGCTGAAAACGCCTGTTTTGGGACTCTGCAGAGAAAGTGTTTGCAGACTGCTGAATCCACACACGGGTTTAACTCTGGAAGTTGAGTGCACACATTGACAACCGTTCTGTTAGATAGCTGCGTTTTGGATTTAGAAGCAGATATTTCCCTGTGCTTACTGCTGTTTCTTCCATATGCCGGTAATGGGCTGAAAACGCCTGTTTTGGGACTCTGCAGAGAAAGTGTTTGCAGACTGCTGAATCCACACACGGGTTTAACTCTGGAAGTTGAGTGCACACATTGACAACCGTTCTGTTAGATAGCTGCGTTTTGGATTTAGAAGCAGATATTTCCCTGTGCTTACTGCAGTTTCTTCCATATGCCGGTAATGGGCTGAAAACGCCTGTTTTGGGACTCTGCAGAGAAAGTGTTTGCAGACTGCTGAATCCACACACGGGTTTAACTCTGGAAGTTGAGTGCACACATTGACAACCGTTCTGTTAGATAGCTGCGTTTTGGATTTAGAAGCAGATATTTCCCAGTGCTTACTGCTGTTTCTTCCATATGCCGGTAAAGGGCTGAAAACGCCTGTTTTGGGACTCTGCAGAGAAAGTGTTTGCAGACTGCTGAATCCACACACGGGTTTAACTCTGGAAGTTGAGTGCACACATTGACAACCGTTCTGTTAGATAGCTGCGTTTTGGATTTAGAAGCAGATATTTCCCTGTGCTTACTGCTGTTTCTTCCATATGCCGGTAATGGGCTGAAAACGCCTGTTTTGGGACTCTGCAGAGAAAGTGTTTGCAGACTGCTGAAACCACACACGGGTTTAACTCTGGAAGTTGATTGCACACATTGACAACCGTTCTGTTAGATAGCTGCGTTTTGGATTTAGAAGCAGATATTTCCCTGTGCTTACTGCTGTTTCTTCCATATGCCGGTAATGGGCTGAAAACGCCTGTTTTGGGACTCTGCAGAGAAAGTGTTTGCAGACTGCTGAATCCACACACGGGTTTAACTCTGGAAGTTGAGTGCACAGATTGACAACCGTTCTGTTAGATAGCTGCGTTTTGGATTTAGAAGCAGATATTTCCCAGTGCTTACTGCTGTTTCTTCCATATGCCGGTAATGGGCTGAAAACGCCTGTTTTGGGACTCTGCAGAGAAAGTGTTTGCAGACTGCTGCATCCACACACGGGTTTAACTCTGGAAGTTGAGTGCACACATTGACAACCGTTCTGTTAGATAGCTGCGTTTTGGATTTAGAAGCAGATATTTCCCTGTGCTTACTGCAGTTTCTTCCATATGCCGGTAATGGGCTGAAAAGGCCTGTTTTGGGACTCTGCAGAGAAAGTGTTTGCAGACTGCTGAATCCACACACGGGTTTAACTCTGGAAGTTGAGTGCACACATTGACAACCGTTCTGTTAGATAGCTTCGTTTTGGATTTAGAAGCAGATATTTCCCTGTGCTTACTGCAGTTTCTTCCATATGCCGGTAATGGGCTGAAAACGCCTGTTTTGGGACTCTGCAGAGAAAGTGTTTGCAGACTGCTGAATCCACACACGGGTTTAACTCTGGAAGTTGAGTGCACACATTGACAACCGTTCTGTTAGATAGCTGCGTTTTGGATTTAGAAGCAGATATTTCCCTGTGCTTACTGCTGTTTCTTCCATATGCCGGTAATGGGCTGAAAACGCCTGTTTTGGGACTCTGCAGAGAAAGTGTTTGCAGACTGCTGAATCCACACACGGGTTTAACTCTGGAAGTTGAGTGCACACATTGACAACCGTTCTGTTAGATAGCTGCGTTTTGGATTTAGAAGCAGATATTTCCCTGTTCTTACTGCAGTTTCTTCCATATGCCGGTAATGGGCTGAAAACGCCTGTTTTGGGACTCTGCAGAGAAAGTGTTTGCAGACTGCTGAATCCACACACGGGTTTTACTCTGGAAGTTGAGTGCACACATTGACAACCGTTCTGTTAGATAGCTGCGTTTTGGATTTAGAAGCAGATATTTCCCTGTGCTTACTGCTGTTTCTTCCATATGCCGGTAATGGGCTGAAAACGCCTGTTTTGGGACTCTGCAGAGAAAGTGTTTGCAGACTGCTGAATCCACACACGGGTTTAACTCTGGAAGTTGAGTGCACACATTGACAACCGTTCTGTTAGATAGCTGCGTTTTGGATTTAGAAGCAGATATTTTCCTGTGCTTACTGCTGTTTCTTCCATATGCCGGTAATGGGCTGAAAACGCCTGTTTTGGGACTCTGCAGAGAAAGTGTTTGCAGACTGCTGAATCCACACACGGGTTTAACTCTGGAAGTTGAGTGCACACATTGACAACCGTTCTGTTAGATAGTTGCGTTTTGGATTTAGAAGCAGATATTTCCCTGTGCTTACTGTTGTTTCTTCCATATGCCGGTAATGGGCTGAAAACGCCTGTTTTGGGACTCTGCAGAGAAAGTGTTTGCAGACTGCTGAATCCACACACGGGTTTAACTCTGGAAGTTGAGTGCACACATTGACAACCGTTCTGTTAGATAGCTGCGTTTTGGATTTAGAAGCAGATATTTCCCTGTGCTTACTGCTGTTTCTTCCGTATGCCGGTAATGGGATGAAAACGCCTGTTTTGGGACTCTGCAGAGAAAGTGTTTGCAGACTGCTGAATCCACACACGGGTTTAACTCTGGAAGTTGAGTGCACACATTGACAACCGTTCTGTTAGATAGCTGCGTTTTGGATTTAGAAGCAGATATTTCCCTGTGCTTACTGTTGTTTCTTCCATATGCCGGTAATGGGCTGAAAACGCCTGTTTTGGGACTCTGCAGAGAAAGTGTTTGCAGACTGCTGAATCCACACACGGGTTTAACTCTGGAAGTTGAGTGCACACATTGACAACCGTTCTGTTAGATAGCTGCGTTTTGGATTTAGATGCAGATATTTCCCAGTGCTTACTGCTGTTTCTTCCATATGCCGGTAAAGGGCTGAAAACGCCTGTTTTGGGACTCTGCAGAGAAAGTGTTTGCAGACTGCTGAATCCACACACGGGTTTAACTCTGGAAGTTGAGTGCACACATTGACAACCGTTCTGTTAGATAGCTGCGTTTTGGATTTAGAAGCAGATATTTCCCTGTGCTTACTGCAGTTTCTTCCATATGCCAGAAATGGGCTGAAAACGCCTGTTTTGGGACTCTGCAGAGAAAGTGTTTGCAGACTGCTGAATCCACACACGGGTTTAACTCTGGAAGTTGAGTGCACACATTGACAACCGTTCTGTTAGATAGCTGCGTTTTGGATTTAGAAGCAGATATTTCCCTGTGCTTACTGCTGTTTCTTCCATATGCCGGTAATGGGCTGAAAACGCCTGTTTTGGGACTCTGCAGAGAAAGTGTTTGCAGACTGCTGAATCCACACACGGGTTTAACTCTGGAAGTTGAGTGCACACATTGACAACCGTTCTGTTAGATAGCTGCGTTTTGGATTTAGAAGCAGATATTTCCCAGTGCTTACTGCTGTTTCTTCCATATGCCGGTAATGGGCTGAAAACGCCTGTTTTGGGACTCTGCAGAGAAAGTGTTTGCAGACTGCTGAATCCACACACGGGTTTAACTCTGGAAGTTGAGTGCACACATTGACAACCGTTCTGTTAGATAGCTGCGTTTTGGATTTAGAAGCAGATATTTCCCTGTGCTTACTGCTGTTTCTTCCATATGCCGGTAATGGGCTGAAAACGCCTGTTTTGGGACTCTGCAGAGAATGTGTTTGCAGACTGCTGAATCCACACACGGGTTTAACTCTGGAAGTTGAGTGCACACATTGACAACCGTTCTGTTAGATAGCTGCGTTTTGGATTTAGAAGCAGATATTTCCCTGTGCTTACTGCTGTTTCTTCCATATGCCGGTAATGGGCTGAAAACGCCTGTTTTGGGACTCTGTAGAGAAAGTGTTTGCAGACTGCTGATTCCACACACGGGTTTAACTCTGGAAGTTGAGTGCACACATTGACAACCGTTCTGTTAGATAGCTGCGTTTTGGATTTAGAAGCAGATATTTCCCTGTGCTTACTGCAGTTTCTTCCATATGCCGGTAATGGGCTGAAAACGCCTGTTTTGGGACTCTGCAGAGAAAGTGTTTGCAGACTGCTGAATCCACACACTGGTTTAACTCTGGAAGTTGAGTGCACACATTGACAACCGTTCTGTTAGATAGCTGCGTTTTGGATTAGAAGCAGATATTTCCCAGTGCTTACTGCTGTTTCTTCCATATGCCGGTAATGGGCTGAAAACGCCTGTTTTGGGACTCTGCAGAGAAAGTGTTTGCAGACTGCTGAATCCACACACGGGTTTAACTCTGGAAGTTGAGTGCACACATTGACAACCGTTCTGTTAGATAGCTGCGTTTTGGATTTAGAAGCAGATATTTCCCTGTGCTTACTGCTGTTTCTTCCATATGCCGGTAATGGGCTGAAAACGCCTGTTTTGGGACTCTGCAGAGAAAGTGTTTGCAGACTGCTGAATGCACACACGGGTTTAACTCTGGAAGTTGAGTGCACACATTGACAACCGTTCTGTTAGATAGCTGCGTTTTGGATTTAGAAGCAGATATTTCCCTGTGCTTACTGCAGTTTCTTCCATATGCCGGTAATGGGCTGAAAACGCCTGTCTTGGGACTCTGCACAGAAAGTGTTTGCAGACTGCTGAATCCACACACGGGTTTAACTCTGGAAGTTGAGTGCACACATTGACAACCGTTCTGTTAGATAGCTGCGTTTTGGATTTAGAAGCAGATATTTCCCTGTGCTTACTGCAGTTTCTTCCATATGCCGGTAATGGGCTGAAAACGCCTGTTTTGGGACTCTGCAGAGAAAGTGTTTGCAGACTGCTGAATCCACACACGGGTTTAACTCTGGAAGTTGAGTGCACACATTGACAACCGTTCTGTTAGATAGCTGCGTTTTGGATTTAGAAGCAGATATTTCCCTGTGCTTACTGCTGTTTCTTCCATATGCCGGTAATGGGCTGAAAACGCCTGTTTTGGGACTCTGCAGAGAAAGTGTTTGCAGACTGCTGAATCCACACACGGGTTTAACTCTGGAAGTTGAGTGCACACATTGACAACCGTTCTGTTAGATAGCTGCGTTTTGGATTTAGAAGCAGATATTTCCCTGTGCTTACTGCAGTTTCTTCCATATGCCGGTAATGGGCTGAAAACGCCTGTTTTGGGACTCTGCAGAGAAAGTGTTTGCAGACTGCTGAATCCACACACTGGTTTAACTCTGGAAGTTGAGTGCACACATTGACAACCGTTCTGTTAGATTGCTGCGTTTTGGATTTAGAAGCAGATATTTCCCTGTGCTTACTGCTCTTTCTTCCATATGCCGGTAATGGGCTGAAAACGCCTGTTTTGGGACTCTGCAGAGAAAGTGTTTGCAGACTGCTGAATCCACACACGGGTTTAACTCTGGAAGTTGAGTGCACACATTGACAACCGTTCTGTTAGATAGCTGCGTTTTGGATTTAGAAGCAGATATTTCCCTGTGCTTACTGCTGTTTCTTCCATATGCCGGTAATGGGCTGAAAACGCCTGTTTGGGACTCTGCAGAGAAAGTGTTTGCAGACTGCTGAATCCACACACGGGTTTAACTCTGGAAGTTGAGTGCACACATTGACAACCGTTCTGTTAGATAGCTGCGTTTTGGATTTAGAAGCAGATATTTCCCAGTGCTTACTGCTGTTTCTTCCATATGCCGGTAAAGGGCTGAAAACGCCTGTTTTGGGACTCTGCAGAGAAAGTGTTTGCAGACTGCTGAATCCACACACGGGTTTAACTCTGGAAGTTGAGTGCACACATTGACAACCGTTCTGTTAGATAGCTGCGTTTTGGATTTAGAAGCAGATATTTCCCTGTGCTTACTGCTGTTTCTTCCATATGCCGGTAATGGGCTGAAAACGCCTGTTTTGGGACTCTGCAGAGAAAGTGTTTGCAGACTGCTGAATCCACACACGGGTTTAACTCTGGAAGTTGAGTGCACACATTGACAACCGTTCTGTTAGATAGCTGCGTTTTGGATTTAGAAGCAGATATTTCCCTGTGCTTACTGCAGTTTCTTCCATATGCCGGTAATGGGCTGAAAACGCCTGTTTTGGGACTCTGCAGAGAAAGTGTTTGCAGACTGCTGAATCCACACACGGGTTTAACTCTGGAAGTTGAGTGCACACATTGACAACCGTTCTGTTAGATAGCTGCGTTTTGGATTTAGAAGCAGATATTTCCCTGTGCTTACTGCTGTTTCTTCCATATGCCGGTAATGGGCTGAAAACGCCTGTTTTGGGACTCTGCAGAGAAAGTGTTTGCAGACTGCTGAATCCACACACGGGTTTAACTCTGGAAGTTGAGTGCACACATTGACAACCGTTCTGTTAGATAGCTGCGTTTTGGATTTAGAAGCAGATATTTCCCTGTGCTTACTGCTGTTTCTTCCATATGCCGGTAATGGGCTGAAAAGGCCTGTTTTGGGACTCTGCAGAGAAAGTGTTTGCAGACTGCTGAATCCACACACGGGTTTAACTCTGGAAGTTGAGTGCACACATTGACAACCGTTCTGTTAGATAGCTGCGTTTTGGATTTAGAAGCAGATATTTCCCTGTGCTTACTGCTGTTTCTTCCATATGCCAGTAATGGGCTGAAAACGCCTGTTTTGGGACTCTGCAGAGAAAGTGTTTGCAGACTGCTGAATCCACACACGGGTTTAACTCTGGAAGTTGAGTGCACACATTGACAACCGTTCTGTTAGATAGCTGCGTTTTGGATTTAGAAGCAGATATTTCCCTGTGCTTACTGCTGTTTCTTCCATATGCCGGTAATGGGCTGAAAACGCCTGTTTTGGGACTCTGCAGAGAAAGTGTTTGCAGACTGCTGAATCCACACACGGGTTTAACTCTGGAAGTTGAGTGCACACATTGGCAACCGTTCTGTTAGATAGCTGCGTTTTGGATTTAGAAGCAGATATTTCCCTGTGCTTACTGTTGTTTCTTCCATATGCCGGTAATGGGCTGAAAACGCCTGTTTTGGGACTCTGCAGAGAAAGTGTTTGCAGACTGCTGAATCCACACACGGGTTTAACTCTGGAAGTTGAGTGCACACATTGACAACCGTTCTGTTAGATAGCTGCGTTTTGGATTTAGAAGCAGATATTTCCCTGTGCTTACTGCTGTTTCTTCCGTATGCCGGTAATGTTATGAAAACGCCTGTTTTGGGACTCTGCAGAGAAAGTGTTTGCAGACTGCTGAATCCACACACGGGTCTAACTCTGGAAGTTGAGTGCACACATTGACAACCGTTCTGTTAGATAGCTGCGTTTTGGATTTAGAAGCAGATATTTCCCTGTGCTTACTGCTGTTTCTTCCATATGCCGGTAATGGGCTGAAAACGCCTGTTTTGGGACTCTGCAGAGAAAGTGTTTGCAGACTGCTGAATCCACACACGGGTTTAACTCTGGAAGTTGAGTGCACACATTGACAACCGTTCTGTTAGATAGCTGCGTTTTGGATTTAGAAGCAGATATTTCCCTGTGCTTACTGCAGTTTCTTCCATATGCCGGTAATGGGCTGAAAACGCCTGTTTTGGGACTCTGCAGAGAAAGTGTTTGCAGACTGCTGAATCCACACACGGGTTTAACTCTGGAAGCTGAGTGCACACATTGACAACCGTTCTGTTAGATAGCTGCGTTTTGGATTTAGAAGCAGATATTTCCCAGTGCTTACTGCTGTTTCTTCCATATGCGAGAAATGGGCTGAAAACGCCTGTTTTGGGACTCTGCAGAGAAAGTGTTTGCAGACTGCTGAATCCACACACGGGTTTAACTCTGGAAGTTGAGTGCACACATTGACAACCGTTCTGTTAGATAGCTGCGTTTTGGATTTAGAAGCAGATATTTCCCTGTGCTTACTGCTGTTTCTTCCATATGCCGGTAATGGGCTGAAAACGCCTGTTTTGGGACTCTGCAGAGAAAGTGTTTGCAGACTGCTGAATCCACACACGGGTTTAACTCTGGAAGTTGAGTGCACACATTGACAACCGTTCTGTTAGATAGCTGCGTTTTGGATTTAGAAGCAGATATTTCCCTGTGCTTACTGCAGTTTCTTCCATATGCCGGTAATGGGCTGAAAACGCCTGTTTTGGGACTCTGCAGAGAATGTGTTTGCAGACTGCTGAATCCACACACGGGTTTAACTCTGGAAGTTGAGTGCACACATTGACAACCGTTCTGTTAGATAGCTGCGTTTTGGATTTAGAAGCAGATATTTCCCAGTGCTTACTGCTGTTTCTTCCATATGCCGGTAAAGGGCTGAAAACGCCTGTTTTGGGACTCTGCAGAGAAAGTGTTTGCAGACTGCTGAATCCACACACGGGTTTAACTCTGGAAGTTGAGTGCACACATTGACAACCGTTCTGTTAGATAGCTGCGTTTTGGATTTAGAAGCAGATATTTCCCTGTGCTTACTGCTGTTTCTTCCATATGCCGGTAATGGGCTGAAAACGCCTGTTTTGGGACTCTGCAGAGAAAGTGTTTGCAGACTGCTGAAACCACACACGGGTTTAACTCTGGAAGTTGATTGCACACATTGACAACCGTTCTGTTAGATAGCTGCGTTTTGGATTTAGAAGCAGATATTTCCCTGTGCTTACTGCTGTTTCTTCCATATGCCGGTAATGGGCTGAAAACGCCTGTTTTGGGACTCTGCAGAGAAAGTGTTTGCAGACTGCTGAATCCACACACGGGTTTAACTCTGGAAGTTGAGTGCACAGATTGACAACCGTTCTGTTAGATAGCTGCGTTTTGGATTTAGAAGCAGATATTTCCCAGTGCTTACTGCTGTTTCTTCCATATGCGGGTAATGGGCTGAAAACGCCTGTTTTGGGACTCTGCAGAGAAAGTGTTTGCAGACTGCTGCATCCACACACGGGTTTAACTCTGGAAGTTGAGTGCACACATTGACAACCGTTCTGTTAGATAGCTGCGTTTTGGATTTAGAAGCAGATATTTCCCTGTGCTTACTGCAGTTTCTTCCATATGCCGGTAATGGGCTGAAAACGCCTGTTTTGGGACTCTGCAGAGAAAGTGTTTGCAGACTGCTGAATCCACACACGGGTTTAACTCTGGAAGTTGAGTGCACACATTGACAACCGTTCTGTTAGATAGCTTCGTTTTGGATTTAGAAGCAGATATTTCCCTGTGCTTACTGCAGTTTCTTCCATATGCCGGTAATGGGCTGAAAACGCCTGTTTTGGGACTCTGCAGAGAAAGTGTTTGCAGACTGCTGAATCCACACACGGGTTTAACTCTGGAAGTTGAGTGCACACATTGACAACCGTTCTGTTAGATAGCTGCGTTTTGGATTTAGAAGCAGATATTTCCCTGTGCTTACTGCTGTTTCTTCCATATGCCGGTAATGGGCTGAAAACGCCTGTTTTGGGACTCTGCAGAGAAAGTGTTTGCAGACTGCTGAATCCACACACGGGTTTAACTCTGGAAGTTGAGTGCACACATTGACAACCGTTCTGTTAGATAGCTGCGTTTTGGATTTAGAAGCAGATATTTCCCTGTGCTTACTGCTGTTTCTTCCATATGCCGGTAATGGGCTGAAAACGCCTGTTTTGGGACTCTGCAGAGAAAGTGTTTGCAGACTACTGAATCCACACACGGGTTTAACTCTGGAAGTTGAGTGCACACATTGACAACCGTTCTGTTAGATAGCTGCGTTTTGGATTTAGAAGCAGATATTTCCCTGTTCTTACTGCAGTTTCTTCCATATGCCGGTAATGGGCTGAAAACGCCTGTTTTGGGACTCTGCAGAGAAAGTGTTTGCAGACTGCTGAATCCACACACGGGTTTAACTCTGGAAGTTGAGTGCACACATTGACAACCGTTCTGTTAGATAGCTGCGTTTTGGATTTAGAAGCAGATATTTCCCTGTGCTTACTGCTGTTTCTTCCATATGCCGGTAATGGGCTGAAAATGCCTGTTTTGGGACTCTGCAGAGAAAGTGTTTGCAGACTGCTGAATCCACACACGGGTTTAACTCTGGAAGTTGAGTGCACACATTGACAACCGTTCTGTTAGATAGCTGCGTTTTGGATTTAGAAGCAGATATTTTCCTGTGCTTACTGCTGTTTCTTCCATATGCCGGTAATGGGCTGAAAACGCCTGTTTTGGGACTCTGCAGAGAAAGTGTTTGCAGACTGCTGAATCCACACACGGGTTTAACTCTGGAAGTTGAGTGCACACATTGACAACCGTTCTGTTAGATAGTTGCGTTTTGGATTTAGAAGCAGATATTTCCCTGTGCTTACTGTTGTTTCTTCCATATGCCGGTAATGGGCTGAAAACGCCTGTTTTGGGACTCTGCAGAGAAAGTGTTTGCAGACTGCTGAATCCACACACGGGTTTAACTCTGGAAGTTGAGTGCACACATTGACAACCGTTCTGTTAGATAGCTGCGTTTTGGATTTAGAAGCAGATATTTCCCTGTGCTTACTGCTGTTTCTTCCGTATGCCGGTAATGGGATGAAAACGCCTGTTTTGGGACTCTGCAGAGAAAGTGTTTGCAGACTGCTGAATCCACACACGGGTTTAACTCTGGAAGTTGAGTGCACACATTGACAACCGTTCTGTTAGATAGCTGCGTTTTGGATTTAGAAGCAGATATTTCCCTGTGCTTACTGCTGTTTCTTCCATATGCCGGTAATGGGCTGAAAACGCCTGTTTTGGGACTCTGCAGAGAAAGAGTTTGCAGACTGCTGAATCCACACACGGGTTTAACTCTGGAAGTTGAGTGCACACATTGACAACCGTTCTGTTAGATAGCTGCGTTTTGGATTTAGAAGCAGATATTTCCCTGTGCTTACTGCTGTTTCTTCCATATGCCGGTAATGGGCTGAAAAGGCCTGTTTGGGACTCTGCAGAGAAAGTGTTTGCAGACTGCTGAATCCACACACGGGTTTAACTCTGGAAGTTGAGTGCACACATTGACAACCGTTCTGTTAGATAGCTGCGTTTTGGATTTAGAAGCAGATATTTCCCAGTGCTTACTGCTGTTTCTTCCATATGCCGGTAAAGGGCTGAAAACGCCTGTTTTGGGACTCTGCAGAGAAAGTGTTTGCAGACTGCTGAATCCACACACGGGTTTAACTCTGGAAGTTGAGTGCACACATTGACAACCGTTCTGTTAGATAGCTGCGTTTTGGATTTAGAAGCAGATATTTCCCTGTGCTTACTGCTGTTTCTTCCATATGCCCGTAATGGGCTGAAAACGCCTGTTTGGGACTCTGCAGAGAAAGTGTTTGCAGACTGCTGAATCCACACACGGGTTTAACTCTGGAAGTTGAGTGCACACATTGACAACCGTTCTGTTAGATAGCTGCGTTTTGGATTTAGAAGCAGATATTTCCCAGTGCTTACTGCTGTTTCTTCCATATGCCGGTAAAGGGCTGAAAACGCCTGTTTTGGGACTCTGCAGAGAAAGTGTTTGCAGACTGCTGAATCCACACACGGGTTTAACTCTGGAAGTTGAGTGCACACATTGACAACCGTTCTGTTAGATAGCTGCGTTTTGGATTTAGAAGCAGATATTTCCCTGTGCTTACTGCTCTTTCTTCCATATGCCGGTAATGGGCTGAAAACGCCTGTTTTGGGACTCTGCAGAGAAAGTGTTTGCAGACTGCTGAATCCACACACGGGTTTAACTCTGGAAGTTGAGTGCACACATTGACAACCGTTCTGTTAGATAGCTGCGTTTTGGATTTAGAAGCAGATATTTCCCTGTGCTTACTGCTGTTTCTTCCATATGCCGGTAATGGACTGAAAACGCCTGTTTTGGGACTCTGCAGAGAAAGTGTTTGCAGACTGCTGAATCCACACACGGGTTTAACTCTGGAAGTTGAGTGCACACATTGACAACCGTTCTGTTAGATAGCTGCGTTTTGGATTTAGAAGCAGATATTTCCCTGTGCTTACTGCTGTTTCTTCCATATGCCGGTAATGGGCTGAAAACGCCTGTTTTTGGACTCTGCAGAGAAAGTGTTTGCAGACTGCTGAATCCACACACGGGTTTAACTCTGGAAGTTGAGTGCACACATTGACAACCGTTCTGTTAGATAGCTGCGTTTTGGATTTAGAAGCAGATATTTCCCTGTGCTTACTGCAGTTTCTTCCATATGCCGGTAATGGGCTGAAAACGCCTGTTTTGGGACTCTGCAGAGAAAGTGTTTGCAGACTGCTGAATCCACACACGGGTTTAACTCTGGAAGTTGAGTGCACACATTGACAACCGTTCTGTTAGATAGCTGCGTTTTGGATTTAGAAGCAGATATTTCCCTGTGCTTACTGCTGTTTCTTCCATATGCCGGTAATGGGCTGAAAACGCCTGTTTTGGGACTCTGCAGAGAAAGTGTTTGCAGACTGCTGAATCCACACACGGATTCAACTCTGGAAGGTGAATGCACGCATTGACAACCGTTCAGTTAGATAGCTGCCTTTTGGTTTTAGAAGAAGTTATTTCTCTTTACAGCATATACTCTCATTCACTCTGGAATATCCAAACGCAGCTCCTAAAAGAAACGGGTTTCTGCGTATAATCAGATATTTCCCTTTTCATCTTTTACCCCAGTACACTCTGGTATATGCAAACGCAGCTCCTGGAAGAAACGTGTTTGTAACTCGCTGAATCTGAGCATATATTGAAGTCTCTTGGGTGAATGAACACACAGCAGAGGAGTTTGAAAAAAACATTTCTTCCATGTTATAGATGCACTGTTACTGCTATTGCTTTTAGGCTGGTGTTTTCCTGGAAATGTTGGCTTTAGAATTTCCATATAAATGGTTTGTAAACTGCTGCATAAGTGGAGCAGTTTAATTCGTTAAGTTGAATGCCCTCATTCACAATCATTCTGTTAGCTAGCTCCGTTTTGGTTTTAGAAGCCTGTGTTTCTAGTTACAGCATATACTCCCATTCATTCTGGAATAGCCAAACGCAGCTCCCAGAATAGACGTGTTTCTAAGTCGCTGAATCTAAACATAGATTCAACTCCCTTAGGTGAACGAACACACAGCACAGCAGTTTGAAAGAAACGTTTTATTTGAGTTTTAGACGCAGTCTTATTGCTATTTCTTAGAGGCCGGTATTTTGCTGGGTATGTCTGTTTTAGAATCTGCACAAAAATCTTTTCTAAACTGCTGCATAGAAGCAACAGTTTATCTCAATAAGCTGAATGCACACAGTGACAACCATTCTGTTAGATGGCTCCGTGTTTGTTTTAGAACCAGATATTTCACTTTAAACCTTATACTTCAGTACACTCTGGAATATGCAAATGCAGCTCCTGGAAGAAACGTGTTTCTTACTCGCTGAATCTGAACATATACTCAAGACTCTTAGGTGAATGAACACAGAGCAGAGCATTTTGAAGAAAACGTTTCTTCTATGTTATAGATGCAGTCTTACTGCTACTTCTTTTAGGCTGGTGTTTTGCTGCAAATGTTAATTTTAGAATTTGCATATAAAGGGTTTCTAAACTGCTGCCTAAGAAGAGCAGATTAACCCTTTAAGTTGAATGCACACATTCACAACCATTCTGTTAGATAGCTCCGTTTTGGTTTTAGAAACAGATATTTCTCTTTACAGCATTTACTCCCATACACTCTGGAATATCGAAATGCAGCTCCTAGAATAAACGTGTTTCAAACTCGCTGAATCCAAACATAGATTCAACGACCTTTGGTGAACGAACACACTGCAGAGCAGTTTGAAAGAAACGTTCCCTCTGAGTTTTAGACGCAGTCTTACTGCTATTTCTTATAGGCCGGTATTTTGCTGAAAATGTCTGTTTGAGAATCTACACAGAAATGTTTTCTAAACTGCTGCATACAAACAGCAGTTTAGCTCAGTAAGTTGAATGCACACATTGACAACCATTCCATTAGATCATCCGTTTTTCTTTTGGAACGAGACATTTGTCTTTACATCTTATACTCCAGTATACTCTGGAATAGGCAAACACAGCTCCTGGAAGAAACGTGTTGCTAATTAGCTGAATCTGAACATATATTCAAGTCTCTTATATGAATGAACACACAGCAGAGCAGTTTGAAAACAGTTTCTTCCATGTTAAAGATGCAGTCTTACTGCTATTTCCTTTAGGCTGCTGTTTTGCTGGAAAGGCCTGTATGAGAATTTGCATATAAAGGGTTTCTAAAGTGCTGCATGAGAAGAGCAGTTTACCTCTTCAAGCCAAAGGCACACATTCACAACCACTCTGCTAGATAGATCCATTTTGGTTTTAGAAACAGATATTTCTCTTTACAGCATATACGCCCATTCATTCTGGAATATCCAAAGACAGCTCCTAGAATAAACGTATTTCTATCTCGCTGAATCCAAACATAGATTAAACTCCCTTAGGTCAAAGAACACACGGCCGAGGAGGTTGAAAGAAACGTTTCTTCTGAGTTTTAGACGCAGTCTTAATGCTCTTTCTTATATATGCCGGTACTGGGCCGGAAAGGCCTGTTTTCAGACTCTGCACAGAAAGTGTTTGCAGACTGCTGAATCCACACACGGGTTTAACTCTGGAAGTTGAGTGCACACATTGACAACCGTTCTGTTAGATAGCTGCGTTTTGGATTTAGAAGCAGATATTTCCCTGTGCCTACTGCGGTTTCTTCCATATGCCGGTAATGGGCTGAAAACGCCTGTTTTGGGTCTCTGCAGAGAAAGTGTTTGCAGACTGCTGAATCCACACACGGGTTTAACTCTGGAAGTTGAGTGCACACATTGACAACCGTTCTGTTAGATAGCTGCGTTTTGGATTTAGAAGCAGATATTTCCTTGTGCTTACTGCTGTTTCTTCCATATGCCGGTAATGGGCTGAAAACGCCTGTTTTGGGACTCTGCAGAGAAAGTGTTTGCAGACTGCTGAATCCACACACGGGTTTAACTCTGGAAGTTGAGTGCACACATTGACAACCGTTCTGTTAGATAGCTGCGTTTTGGATTTAGAAGCAGATATTTCCCTGTGCTTACTGCTGTTTCTTCCATATGCCGGTAATGGGCTGAAAACGCCTGTTTTGGGACTCTGCACAGAAAGTGTTTGCAGACTGCTGAATCCACACACGGGTTTAACTCTGGAAGTTGAGTGCAGACATTGACAACCGTTCTGTTAGATAGCTGCGTTTTGGATTTAGAAGCAGATATTTCCCTGTGCTTACTGCTGTTTCTTCCATATGCCGGTAATGGGCTGAAAACGCCTGTTTTGGGACTCTGCAGAGAAAGTGTTTGCAGACTGCTGAATCCACACACGGGTTTCACTCTGGAAGTTGAGTGCACACATTGACAACCGTTCTGTTAGATAGCTGCGTTTTGGATTTAGAAGCAGATATTTCCCAGTGCTTACTGCTGTTTCTTCCATATGCCGGTAATGGGCTGAAAACGCCTGTTTTGGGACTCTGCAGAGAAAGTGTTTGCAGACTGCTGAATCCACACACGGGTTTAACTCTGGAAGTTGAGTGCACACATTGACAACCGTTCTGTTAGATAGCTGCGTTTTGGATTTAGAAGCAGATATTTCCCTGTGCTTACTGCTGTTTCTTCCATATGCCGGTAATGGGCTGAAAACGCCTGCTTTGGGACTCTGCAGAGAAAGTGTTTGCAGACTGCTGAATCCACACACCGGTTTAACTCTGGAAGTTGAGTGCACACATTGACAACCGTTCTGTTAGATAGCTGCGTTTTGGATTTAGAAGCAGATATTTCCCTGTGCTTACTGCAGTTTCTTCCATATGCGAGAAATGGGCTGAAAACGCCTGTTTTGGGACTCTGCAGAGAAAGTGTTTGCAGACTGCTGAATCCACACACGGGTTTAACTCTGGAAGTTGAGTGCACACATTGACAACCGTTCTGTTAGATAGCTGCGTTTTGGATTTAGAAGCAGATATTTCCCTGTGCTTACTGCTGTTTCTTCCATATGCCGGTAATGGGCTGAAAACGCCTGTTTTGGGACTCTGCAGAGAAAGTGTTTGCAGACTGCTGAATCCACACACGGGTTTAACTCTGGAAGTTGAGTGCACACATTGACAACCGTTCTGTTAGATAGCTGCGTTTTGGATTTAGAAGCAGATATTTCCCAGTGCTTACTGCTGTTTCTTCCATATGCCGGTAATGGGCTGAAAACGCCTGTTTTGGGACTCTGCAGAGAAAGTGTTTGCAGACTGCTGCATCCACACACGGGTTTAACTCTGGAAGTTGAGTGCACACATTGACAACCGTTCTGTTAGATAGCTGCGTTTTGGATTTAGAAGCAGATATTTCCCTGTGCTTACTGCTGTTTCTTCCATATGCCGGTAATGGGCTGAAAACGCCTGTTTTGGGACTCTGCAGAGAAAGTGTTTGCAGACTGCTGAATCCACACACGGGTTTAACTCTGGAAGTTGAGTGCACACATTGACAACCGTTCTGTTAGATAGCTGCGTTTTGGATTTAGAAGCAGATATTTCCCTGTGCTTACTGCAGTTTCTTCCATATGCCGGTAATGGGCTGAAAACGCCTGTTTTGGGACTCTGCAGAGAAAGTGTTGCAGACTGCTGAATCCACACACGGGTTTAACTCTGGAAGTTGAGTGCACACATTGACAACCGTTCTGTTAGATAGCTGCGTTTTGGATTTAGAAGCAGATATTTCCCAGTGCTTACTGCTGTTTCTTCCATATGCCGGTAATGGGCTGAAAACGCCTGTTTTGGGACTCTGCAGAGAAAGTGTTTGCAGACTGCTGAATCCACACACGGGTTTAACTCTGGAAGTTGAGTGCACACATTGACAACCGTTCTGTTAGATAGCTGCGTTTTGGATTTAGAAGCAGATATTTCCCTGTGCTTACTGCTGTTTCTTCCATATGCCGGTAATGGGCTGAAAACGCCTGTTTTGGGACTCTGCAGAGAAAGTGTTTGCAGACTGCTGAATCCACACACGGGTTTAACTCTGGAAGTTGAGTGCACACATTGACAACCGTTCTGTTAGATAGCTGCGTTTTGGATTTAGAAGCAGATATTTCCCTGTGCTTACTGCAGTTTCTTCCATATGCCGGTAATGGGCTGAAAACGCCTGTTTTGGGACTCTGCAGAGAAAGTGTTTGCAGACTGCTGAATCCACACACGGGTTTAACTCTGGAAGTTGAGTGCACACATTGGCAACCGTTCTGTTAGATAGCTGCGTTTTGGATTTAGAAGCAGATATTTCCCTGTGCTTACTGTTGTTTCTTCCATATGCCGGTAATGGGCTGAAAACGCCTGTTTTGGGACTCTGCAGAGAAAGTGTTTGCAGGCTGCTGAATCCACACACGGGTTTAACTCTGGAAGTTGAGTGCACACATTGACAACCGTTCTGTTAGATAGCTGCGTTTTGGATTTAGAAGCAGATATTTCCCTGTGCTTACTGCTGTTTCTTCCGTATGCCGGTAATGGGATGAAAACGCCTGTTTTGGGACTCTGCAGAGAAAGTGTTTGCAGACTGCTGAATCCACACACGGGTTTAACTCTGGAAGTTGAGTGCACACATTGACAACCGTTCTGTTAGATAGCTGCGTTTTGGATTTAGAAGCAGATATTTCCCTGTGCTTACTGCTGTTTCTTCCGTATGCCGGTAATGGGCTGAAAACGCCTGTTTTGGGACTCTGCAGAGAAAGTGTTTGCAGACTGCTGAATCCACACACGGGTTTAACTCTGGAAGTTGAGTGCACACATTGACAACCGTTCTGTTAGATAGCTGCGTTTTGGATTTAGAAGCAGATATTTCCCTGTGCTTACTGCTGTTTCTTCCATATGCCGGTAATGGGCTGAAAACGCCTGTTTGGGACTCTGCAGAGAAAGTGTTTGCAGACTGCTGAATCCACACACGGGTTTAACTCTGGAAGTTGAGTGCACACATTGACAACCGTTCTGTTAGATAGCTGCGTTTTGGATTTAGAAGCAGATATTTCCCTGTGCTTACTGCACTTTCTTCCATATGCGAGAAATGGGCTGAAAACGCCTGTTTTGGGACTCTGCAGAGAAAGTGTTTGCAGACTGCTGAATCCACACACGGGTTTAACTCTGGAAGTTGAGTGCACACATTGACAACCGTTCTGTTAGATAGCTGCGTTTTGGATTTAGAAGCAGATATTTCCCTGTGCTTACTGCTGTTTCTTCCATATGCCGGTAATGGGCTGAAAACGCCTGTTTTGGGACTCTGCAGAGAAAGTGTTTGCAGACTGCTGAATCCACACACGGGTTTAACTCTGGATGTTGAGTGCACACATTGACAACCGTTCTGTTAGATAGCTGCGTTTTGGATTTAGAAGCAGATATTTCCCAGTGCTTACTGCTGTTTCTTCCATATGCCGGTAATGGGCTGAAAACGCCTGTTTTGGGACTCTGCAGAGAAAGTGTTGCAGACTGCTGAATCCACACACGGGTTTAACTCTGGAAGTTGAGTGCACACATTGACAACCGTTCTGTTAGATAGCTGCGTTTTGGATTTAGAAGCAGATATTTCCCAGTGCTTACTGCTGTTTCTTCCATATGCCGGTAATGGGCTGAAAACGCCTGTTTTGGGACTCTGCAGAGAAAGTGTTTGCAGACTGCTGAATCCACACACGGGTTTAACTCTGGAAGTTGAGTGCACACATTGACAACCGTTCTGTTAGATAGCTGCGTTTTGGATTTAGAAGCAGATATTTCCCTGTGCTTACTGCTGTTTCTTCCATATGCCGGTAATGGGCTGAAAACGCCTGTTTTGGGACTCTGCAGAGAAAGTGTTTGCAGACTGCTGAATCCACACACGGGTTTAACTCTGGAAGTTGAGTGCACACATTGACAACCGTTCTGTTAGATAGCTGCGTTTTGGATTTAGAAGCAGATATTTCCCTGTGCTTACTGCAGTTTCTTCCATATGCCGGTAATGGGCTGAAAACGCCTGTTTTGGGACTCTGCAGAGAAAGTGTTTGCAGACTGCTGAATCCACACACGGGTTTAACTCTGGAAGTTGAGTGCACACATTGGCAACCGTTCTGTTAGATAGCTGCGTTTTGGATTTAGAAGCAGATATTTCCCTGTGCTTACTGTTGTTTCTTCCATATGCCGGTAATGGGCTGAAAACGCCTGTTTTGGGACTCTGCAGAGAAAGTGTTTGCAGACTGCTGAATCCACACACGGGTTTAACTCTGGAAGTTGAGTGCACACATTGACAACCGTTCTGTTAGATAGCTGCGTTTTGGATTTAGAAGCAGATATTTCCCTGTGCTTACTGCTGTTTCTTCCGTATGCCGGTAATGGGATGAAAACGCCTGTTTTGGGACTCTGCAGAGAAAGTGTTTGCAGACTGCTGAATCCACACACGGGTTTAACTCTGGAAGTTGAGTGCACACATTGACAACCGTTCTGTTAGATAGCTGCGTTTTGGATTTAGAAGCAGATATTTCCCTGTGCTTACTGCTGTTTCTTCCGTATGCCGGTAATGGGCTGAAAACGCCTGTTTTGGGACTCTGCAGAGAAAGTGTTTGCAGACTGCTGAATCCACACACGGGTTTAACTCTGGAAGTTGAGTGCACACATTGACAACCGTTCTGTTAGATAGCTGCGTTTTGGATTTAGAAGCAGATATTTCCCTGTGCTTACTGCTGTTTCTTCCATATGCCGGTAATGGGCTGAAAACGCCTGTTTGGGACTCTGCAGAGAAAGTGTTTGCAGACTGCTGAATCCACACACGGGTTTAACTCTGGAAGTTGAGTGCACACATTGACAACCGTTCTGTTAGATAGCTGCGTTTTGGATTTAGAAGCAGATATTTCCCTGTGCTTACTGCACTTTCTTCCATATGCGAGAAATGGGCTGAAAACGCCTGTTTTGGGACTCTGCAGAGAAAGTGTTTGCAGACTGCTGAATCCACACACGGGTTTAACTCTGGAAGTTGAGTGCACACATTGACAACCGTTCTGTTAGATAGCTGCGTTTTGGATTTAGAAGCAGATATTTCCCTGTGCTTACTGCTGTTTCTTCCATATGCCGGTAATGGGCTGAAAACGCCTGTTTTGGGACTCTGCAGAGAAAGTGTTTGCAGACTGCTGAATCCACACACGGGTTTAACTCTGGATGTTGAGTGCACACATTGACAACCGTTCTGTTAGATAGCTGCGTTTTGGATTTAGAAGCAGATATTTCCCAGTGCTTACTGCTGTTTCTTCCATATGCCGGTAATGGGCTGAAAACGCCTGTTTTGGGACTCTGCAGAGAAAGTGTTTGCAGACTGCTGCATCCACACACGGGTTTAACTCTGGAAGTTGAGTGCACACATTGACAACCGTTCTGTTAGATAGCTGCGTTTTGGATTTAGAAGCAGATATTTCCCTGTGCTTACTGCTGTTTCTTCCATATGCCGGTAATGGGCTGAAAACGCCTGTTTTGGGACTCTGCAGAGAAAGTGTTTGCAGACTGCTGAATCCACACACTGGTTTAACTCTGGAAGTTGAGTGCACACATTGACAACCGTTCTGTTAGATAGCTGCGTTTTGGATTTAGAAGCAGATATTTCCCTGTGCTTACTGCAGTTTCTTCCATATGCCGGTAATGGGCTGAAAACGCCTGTTTTGGGACTCTGCAGAGAAAGTGTTTGCAGACTGCTGAATCCACACACGGGTTTAACTCTGGAAGTTGAGTGCACACATTGGCAACCGTTCTGTTAGATAGCTGCGTTTTGGATTTAGAAGCAGATATTTCCCTGTGCTTACTGTTGTTTCTTCCATATGCCGGTAATGGGCTGAAAACGCCTGTTTTGGGACTCTGCAGAGAAAGTGTTTGCAGACTGCTGAATCCACACACGGGTTTAACTCTGGAAGTTGAGTGCACACATTGACAACCGTTCTGTTAGATAGCTGCGTTTTGGATTTAGAAGCAGATATTTCCCTGTGCTTACTGCTGTTTCTTCCGTATGCCGGTAATGGGATGAAAACGCCTGTTTTGGGACTCTGCAGAGAAAGTGTTTGCAGACTGCTGAATCCACACACGGGTTTAACTCTGGAAGTTGAGTGCACACATTGACAACCGTTCTGTTAGATAGCTGCGTTTTGGATTTAGAAGCAGATATTTCCCTGTGCTTACTGCTGTTTCTTCCGTATGCCGGTAATGGGCTGAAAACGCCTGTTTTGGGACTCTGCAGAGAAAGTGTTTGCAGACTGCTGAATCCACACACGGGTTTAACTCTGGAAGTTGAGTGCACACATTGACAACCGTTCTGTTAGATAGCTGCGTTTTGGATTTAGAAGCAGATATTTCCCTGTGCTTACTGCTGTTTCTTCCATATGCCGGTAATGGGCTGAAAACGCCTGTTTTGGGACTCTGCAGAGAAAGTGTTTGCAGACTGCTGAATCCACACACGGGTTTAACTCTGGAAGTTGAGTGCACACATTGACAACCGTTCTGTTAGATAGCTGCGTTTTGGATTTAGAAGCAGATATTTCCCAGTGCTTACTGCTGTTTCTTCCATATGCCGGCAAAGGGCTGAAAACGCCTGTTTTGGGACTCTGCAGAGAAAGTGTTTGCAGACTGCTGAATCCACACACGGGTTTAACTCTGGAAGTTGAGTGCACACATTGACAACCGTTCTGTTAGATAGCTGCGTTTTGGATTTAGAAGCAGATATTTCCCTGTGCTTACTGCTGTTTCTTCCATATGCCGGTAATGGGCTGAAAACGCCTGTTTTGGGACTCTGCAGAGAAAGTGTTTGCAGACTGCTGAATCCACACACGGGTTTAACTCTGGAAGTTGAGTGCACACATTGACAACCGTTCTGTTAGATAGCTGCGTTTTGGATTTAGAAGCAGATATTTCCCAGTGCTTACTGCTGTTTCTTCCATATGCCGGCAAAGGGCTGAAAACGCCTGTTTTGGGACTCTGCAGAGAAAGTGTTTGCAGACTGCTGAATCCACACACGGGTTTAACTCTGGAAGTTGAGTGCACACATTGACAACCGTTCTGTTAGATAGCTGCGTTTTGGATTTAGAAGCAGATATTTCCCTGTGCTTACTGCTGTTTCTTCCATATGCCGGTAATGGGCTGAAAACGCCTGTTTTGGGACTCTGCAGAGAAAGTGTTTGCAGACTGCTGAATCCACACACGGGTTTAACTCTGGAAGTTGAGTGCACACATTGACAACCGTTCTGTTAGATAGCTGCGTTTTGGATTTAGAAGCAGATATTTCCCTGTGCTTACTGCTGTTTCTTCCATATGCCGGTAATGGGCTGAAAACGCCTGTTTTGGGACTCTGCAGAGAAAGTGTTTGCAGACTGCTGAATCCACACACGGGTTTAACTCTGGAAGTTGAGTGCACAGATTGACAACCGTTCTGTTAGATAGCTGCGTTTTGGATTTAGAAGCAGATATTTCCCAGTGCTTACTGCTGTTTCTTCCATATGCCGGTAATGGGCTGAAAACGCCTGTTTTGGGACTCTGCAGAGAAAGTGTTTGCAGACTGCTGCATCCACACACGGGTTTAACTCTGGAAGTTGAGTGCACACATTGACAACCGTTCTGTTAGATAGCTGCGTTTTGGATTTAGAAGCAGATATTTCCCTGTGCTTACTGCTGTTTCTTCCATATGCCGGTAATGGGCTGAAAACGCCTGTTTTGGGACTCTGCACAGAAAGTGTTTGCAGACTGCTGAATCCACACACGGGTTTAACTCTGGAAGTTGAGTGCACACATTGACAACCGTTCTGTTAGATAGCTGCGTTTTGGATTTAGAAGCAGATATTTCCCTGTGCTTACTGCAGTTTCTTCCATATGCCGGTAATGGGCTGAAAACGCCTGTTTTGGGACTCTGCAGAGAAAGTGTTGCAGACTGCTGAATCCACACACGGGTTTAACTCTGGAAGTTGAGTGCACACATTGACAACCGTTCTGTTAGATAGCTGCGTTTTGGATTTAGAAGCAGATATTTCCCAGTGCTTACTGCTGTTTCTTCCATATGCCGGTAATGGGCTGAAAACGCCTGTTTTGGGACTCTGCAGAGAAAGTGTTTGCAGACTGCTGAATCCACACACGGGTTTAACTCTGGAAGTTGAGTGCACACATTGACAACCGTTCTGTTAGATAGCTGCGTTTTGGATTTAGAAGCAGATATTTCCCTGTGCTTACTGCTGTTTCTTCCATATGCCGGTAATGGGCTGAAAACGCCTGTTTTGGGACTCTGCAGAGAAAGTGTTTGCAGACTGCTGAATCCACACACGGGTTTAACTCTGGAAGTTGAGTGCACACATTGACAACCGTTCTGTTAGATAGCTGCGTTTTGGATTTAGAAGCAGATATTTCCCTGTGCTTACTGCAGTTTCTTCCATATGCCGGTAATGGGCTGAAAACGCCTGTTTTGGGACTCTGCAGAGAAAGTGTTTGCAGACTGCTGAATCCACACACGGGTTTAACTCTGGAAGTTGAGTGCACACATTGGCAACCGTTCTGTTAGATAGCTGCGTTTTGGATTTAGAAGCAGATATTTCCCTGTGCTTACTGTTGTTTCTTCCATATGCCGGTAATGGGCTGAAAACGCCTGTTTTGGGACTCTGCAGAGAAAGTGTTTGCAGGCTGCTGAATCCACACACGGGTTTAACTCTGGAAGTTGAGTGCACACATTGACAACCGTTCTGTTAGATAGCTGCGTTTTGGATTTAGAAGCAGATATTTCCCTGTGCTTACTGCTGTTTCTTCCGTATGCCGGTAATGGGATGAAAACGCCTGTTTTGGGACTCTGCAGAGAAAGTGTTTGCAGACTGCTGAATCCACACACGGGTTTAACTCTGGAAGTTGAGTGCACACATTGACAACCGTTCTGTTAGATAGCTGCGTTTTGGATTTAGAAGCAGATATTTCCCTGTGCTTACTGCTGTTTCTTCCGTATGCCGGTAATGGGCTGAAAACGCCTGTTTTGGGACTCTGCAGAGAAAGTGTTTGCAGACTGCTGAATCCACACACGGGTTTAACTCTGGAAGTTGAGTGCACACATTGACAACCGTTCTGTTAGATAGCTGCGTTTTGGATTTAGAAGCAGATATTTCCCTGTGCTTACTGCTGTTTCTTCCATATGCCGGTAATGGGCTGAAAACGCCTGTTTGGGACTCTGCAGAGAAAGTGTTTGCAGACTGCTGAATCCACACACGGGTTTAACTCTGGAAGTTGAGTGCACACATTGACAACCGTTCTGTTAGATAGCTGCGTTTTGGATTTAGAAGCAGATATTTCCCTGTGCTTACTGCACTTTCTTCCATATGCGAGAAATGGGCTGAAAACGCCTGTTTTGGGACTCTGCAGAGAAAGTGTTTGCAGACTGCTGAATCCACACACGGGTTTAACTCTGGAAGTTGAGTGCACACATTGACAACCGTTCTGTTAGATAGCTGCGTTTTGGATTTAGAAGCAGATATTTCCCTGTGCTTACTGCTGTTTCTTCCATATGCCGGTAATGGGCTGAAAACGCCTGTTTTGGGACTCTGCAGAGAAAGTGTTTGCAGACTGCTGAATCCACACACGGGTTTAACTCTGGAAGTTGAGTGCACACATTGACAACCGTTCTGTTAGATAGCTGCGTTTTGGATTTAGAAGCAGATATTTCCCAGTGCTTACTGCTGTTTCTTCCATATGCCGGTAATGGGCTGAAAACGCCTGTTTTGGGACTCTGCAGAGAAAGTGTTGCAGACTGCTGAATCCACACACGGGTTTAACTCTGGAAGTTGAGTGCACACATTGACAACCGTTCTGTTAGATAGCTGCGTTTTGGATTTAGAAGCAGATATTTCCCAGTGCTTACTGCTGTTTCTTCCATATGCCGGTAATGGGCTGAAAACGCCTGTTTTGGGACTCTGCAGAGAAAGTGTTTGCAGACTGCTGAATCCACACACGGGTTTAACTCTGGAAGTTGAGTGCACACATTGACAACCGTTCTGTTAGATAGCTGCGTTTTGGATTTAGAAGCAGATATTTCCCTGTGCTTACTGCTGTTTCTTCCATATGCCGGTAATGGGCTGAAAACGCCTGTTTTGGGACTCTGCAGAGAAAGTGTTTGCAGACTGCTGAATCCACACACGGGTTTAACTCTGGAAGTTGAGTGCACACATTGACAACCGTTCTGTTAGATAGCTGCGTTTTGGATTTAGAAGCAGATATTTCCCTGTGCTTACTGCAGTTTCTTCCATATGCCGGTAATGGGCTGAAAACGCCTGTTTTGGGACTCTGCAGAGAAAGTGTTTGCAGACTGCTGAATCCACACACGGGTTTAACTCTGGAAGTTGAGTGCACACATTGGCAACCGTTCTGTTAGATAGCTGCGTTTTGGATTTAGAAGCAGATATTTCCCTGTGCTTACTGTTGTTTCTTCCATATGCCGGTAATGGGCTGAAAACGCCTGTTTTGGGACTCTGCAGAGAAAGTGTTTGCAGGCTGCTGAATCCACACACGGGTTTAACTCTGGAAGTTGAGTGCACACATTGACAACCGTTCTGTTAGATAGCTGCGTTTTGGATTTAGAAGCAGATATTTCCCTGTGCTTACTGCTGTTTCTTCCGTATGCCGGTAATGGGATGAAAACGCCTGTTTTGGGACTCTGCAGAGAAAGTGTTTGCAGACTGCTGAATCCACACACGGGTTTAACTCTGGAAGTTGAGTGCACACATTGACAACCGTTCTGTTAGATAGCTGCGTTTTGGATTTAGAAGCAGATATTTCCCTGTGCTTACTGCTGTTTCTTCCGTATGCCGGTAATGGGCTGAAAACGCCTGTTTTGGGACTCTGCAGAGAAAGTGTTTGCAGACTGCTGAATCCACACACGGGTTTAACTCTGGAAGTTGAGTGCACACATTGACAACCGTTCTGTTAGATAGCTGCGTTTTGGATTTAGAAGCAGATATTTCCCTGTGCTTACTGCTGTTTCTTCCATATGCCGGTAACGGGCTGAAAACGCCTGTTTGGGACTCTGCAGAGAAAGTGTTTGCAGACTGCTGAATCCACACACGGGTTTAACTCTGGAAGTTGAGTGCACACATTGACAACCGTTCTGTTAGATAGCTGCGTTTTGGATTTAGAAGCAGATATTTCCCTGTGCTTACTGCACTTTCTTCCATATGCGAGAAATGGGCTGAAAACGCCTGTTTTGGGACTCTGCAGAGAAAGTGTTTGCAGACTGCTGAATCCACACACGGGTTTAACTCTGGAAGTTGAGTGCACACATTGACAACCGTTCTGTTAGATAGCTGCGTTTTGGATTTAGAAGCAGATATTTCCCTGTGCTTACTGCTGTTTCTTCCATATGCCGGTAATGGGCTGAAAACGCCTGTTTTGGGACTCTGCAGAGAAAGTGTTTGCAGACTGCTGAATCCACACACGGGTTTAACTCTGGATGTTGAGTGCACACATTGACAACCGTTCTGTTAGATAGCTGCGTTTTGGATTTAGAAGCAGATATTTCCCAGTGCTTACTGCTGTTTCTTCCATATGCCGGTAATGGGCTGAAAACGCCTGTTTTGGGACTCTGCAGAGAAAGTGTTTGCAGACTGCTGCATCCACACACGGGTTTAACTCTGGAAGTTGAGTGCACACATTGACAACCGTTCTGTTAGATAGCTGCGTTTTGGATTTAGAAGCAGATATTTCCCTGTGCTTACTGCTGTTTCTTCCATATGCCGGTAATGGGCTGAAAACGCCTGTTTTGGGACTCTGCAGAGAAAGTGTTTGCAGACTGCTGAATCCACACACTGGTTTAACTCTGGAAGTTGAGTGCACACATTGACAACCGTTCTGTTAGATAGCTGCGTTTTGGATTTAGAAGCAGATATTTCCCTGTGCTTACTGCAGTTTCTTCCATATGCCGGTAATGGGCTGAAAACGCCTGTTTTGGGACTCTGCAGAGAAAGTGTTTGCAGACTGCTGAATCCACACACGGGTTTAACTCTGGAAGTTGAGTGCACACATTGACAACCGTTCTGTTAGATAGCTGCGTTTTGGATTTAGAAGCAGATATTTCCCTGTGCTTACTGCTGTTTCTTCCGTATGCCGGTAATGGGATGAAAACGCCTGTTTTGGGACTCTGCAGAGAAAGTGTTTGCAGACTGCTGAATCCACACACGGGTTTAACTCTGGAAGTTGAGTGCACACATTGACAACCGTTCTGTTAGATAGCTGCGTTTTGGATTTAGAAGCAGATATTTCCCTGTGCTTACTGCTGTTTCTTCCGTATGCCGGTAATGGGCTGAAAACGCCTGTTTTGGGACTCTGCAGAGAAAGTGTTTGCAGACTGCTGAATCCACACACGGGTTTAACTCTGGAAGTTGAGTGCACACATTGACAACCGTTCTGTTAGATAGCTGCGTTTTGGATTTAGAAGCAGATATTTCCCTGTGCTTACTGCTGTTTCTTCCATATGCCGGTAATGGGCTGAAAACGCCTGTTTTGGGACTCTGCAGAGAAAGTGTTTGCAGACTGCTGAATCCACACACGGGTTTAACTCTGGAAGTTGAGTGCACACATTGACAACCGTTCTGTTAGATAGCTGCGTTTTGGATTTAGAAGCAGATATTTCCCAGTGCTTACTGCTGTTTCTTCCATATGCCGGCAAAGGGCTGAAAACGCCTGTTTTGGGACTCTGCAGAGAAAGTGTTTGCAGACTGCTGAATCCACACACGGGTTTAACTCTGGAAGTTGAGTGCACACATTGACAACCGTTCTGTTAGATAGCTGCGTTTTGGATTTAGAAGCAGATATTTCCCTGTGCTTACTGCTGTTTCTTCCATATGCCGGTAATGGGCTGAAAACGCCTGTTTTGGGACTCTGCAGAGAAAGTGTTTGCAGACTGCTGAATCCACACACGGGTTTAACTCTGGAAGTTGAGTGCACACATTGACAACCGTTCTGTTAGATAGCTGCGTTTTGGATTTAGAAGCAGATATTTCCCTGTGCTTACTGCTGTTTCTTCCATATGCCGGTAATGGGCTGAAAACGCCTGTTTTGGGACTCTGCAGAGAAAGTGTTTGCAGACAGCTGAATCCACACACGGGTTTAACTCTGGAAGTTGAGTGCACAGATTGACAACCGTTCTGTTAGATAGCTGCGTTTTGGATTTAGAAGCAGATATTTCCCAGTCCTTACTGCTGTTTCTTCCATATGCCGGTAATGGGCTGAAAACGCCTGTTTTGGGACTCTGCAGAGAAAGTGTTTGCAGACTGCTGCATCCACACACGGGTTTAACTCTGGAAGTTGAGTGCACACATTGACAACCGTTCTGTTAGATAGCTGCGTTTTGGATTTAGAAGCAGATATTTCCCTGTGCTTACTGCTGTTTCTTCCATATGCCGGTAATGGGCTGAAAACGCCTGTTTTGGGACTCTGCACAGAAAGTGTTTGCAGACTGCTGAATCCACACACGGGTTTAACTCTGGAAGTTGAGTGCACACATTGACAACCGTTCTGTTAGATTGCTGCGTTTTGGATTTAGAAGCAGATATTTCCCTGTGCTTACGGCAGTTTCTTCCATATGCCGGTAATGGGCTGAAAACGCCTGTTTTGGGACTCTGCAGAGAAAGTGTTTGCAGACTGCTGAATCCACACACGGGTTTAACTCTGGAAGTTGAGTGCACACATTGACAACCGTTCTGTTAGATAGCTGCGTTTTGGATTTAGAAGCAGATATTTCCCTGTGCTTACTGCTGTTTCTTCCATATACCGGTAATGGGCTGAAAACGCCTGTTTTGGGACTCTGCAGAGAAAGTGTTTGCAGACTGCTGAATCCACACACGGGTTTAACTCTGGAAGTTGAGTGCACACATTGACAACCGTTCTGTTAGATAGCTGCGTTTTGGATTTAGAAGCAGATATTTCCCTGTGCTTACTGCTGTTTCTTCCATATGCCGGTAATGGGCTGAAAAGGCCTGTTTTGGGACTCTGCAGAGAAAGTGTTTGCAGACTGCTGAATCCACACACGGGTTTAACTCTGGAAGTTGAGTGCACACATTGACAACCGTTCTGTTAGATAGCTGCGTTTTGGATTTAGAAGCAGATATTTCCCTGTGCTTACTGCTGTTTCTTCCATATGCCGGTAATGGACTGAAAACGCCTGTTTTGGGACTCTGCAGAGAAAGTGTTTGCAGACTGCTGAATCCACACACGGGTTTAACTCTGGAAGTTGAGTGCACACATTGACAACCGTTCTGTTAGATAGCTGCGTTTTGGATTTAGAAGCAGATATTTCCCTGTGCTTACTGCAGTTTCTTCCATATGCCGGTAATGGGCTGAAAACGCCTGTTTTGGGACTCTGCACAGAAAGTGTTTGCAGACTGCTGAATCCACACACGGGTTTAACTCTGGAAGTTGAGTGCACACATTGACAACCGTTCTGTTAGATAGCTGCGTTTTGGATTTAGAAGCAGATATTTCCCTGTGCTTACTGCTGTTTCTTCCATATGCCGGTAATGGGCTGAAAACGCCTGTTTTGGGACTCTGCAGAGAAAGTGTTTGCAGACTGCTGAATCCACACACGGGTTTAACTCTGGAAGTTGAGTGCACACATTGACAACCGTTCTGTTAGATAGCTGCGTTTTGGATTTAGAAGCAGATATTTCCCTGTGCTTACTGCAGTTTCTTCCATATGCCGGTAATGGGCTGAAAACGCCTGTTTTGGGACTCTGCAGAGAAAGTGTTTGCAGACTGCTGAATCCACACACTGGTTTAACTCTGGAAGTTGAGTGCACACATTGACAACCGTTCTGTTAGATAGCTGCGTTTTCGATTTAGAAGCAGATATTTCCCTGTGCTTACTGCTGTTTCTTCCATATGCCGGCAATGGGCTGAAAACGCCTGTTTTGGGACTCTGCAGAGAAAGTGTTTGCAGACTGCTGAATCCACACACGGGTTTAACTCTGGAAGTTGAGTGCACACATTGACAACCGTTCTGTTAGATAGCTGCGTTTTGGATTTAGAAGCAGATATTTCCCTGTGCTTACTGCAGTTTCTTCCATATGCCGGTAATGGGCTGATAACGCCTGTTTTGGGACTCTGCAGAGAAAGTGTTTGCAGACTGCTGAATCCACACACGGGTTTAACTCTGGAAGTTGAGTGCACACATTGACAACCGTTCTGTTAGATAGCTGCGTTTTGGATTTAGAAGCAGATATTTCCCAGTGCTTACTGCTGTTTCTTCCATATGCCGGTAAAGGGCTGAAAACGCCTGTTTTGGGACTCTGCAGAGAAAGTGTTTGCAGACTGCTGAATCCACACACGGGTTTAACTCTGCAAGTTGAGTGCACACATTGACAACCGTTCTGTTAGATAGCTGCGTTTTGGATTTAGAAGCAGATATTTCCCAGTGCTTACTGCTGTTTCTTCCATATGCCGGTAATGGGCTGAAAACGCCTGTTTTGGGACTCTGCAGAGAAAGTGTTTGCAGACTGCTGAATCCACACACGGGTTTAACTCTGGAAGTTGAGTGCACACATTGACAACCGTTCTGTTAGATAGCTGCGTTTTGGATTTAGAAGCAGATATTTCCCTGTGCTTACTGCTGTTTCTTCCATATGCCGGTAATGGGCTGAAAACGCCTGTTTTGGGACTCTGCAGAGAATGTGTTTGCAGACTGCTGAATCCACACACGGGTTTAACTCTGGAAGTTGAGTGCACACATTGACAACCGTTCTGTTAGATAGCTGCGTTTTGGATTTAGAAGCAGATATTTCCCTGTGCTTACTGCTGTTTCTTCCATATGCCGGTAATGGGCTGAAAACGCCTGTTTTGGGACTCTGTAGAGAAAGTGTTTGCAGACTGCTGATTCCACACACGGGTTTAACTCTGGAAGTTGAGTGCACACATTGACAACCGTTCTGTTAGATAGCTGCGTTTTGGATTTAGAAGCAGATATTTCCCTGTGCTTACTGCAGTTTCTTCCATATGCCGGTAATGGGCTGAAAACGCCTGTTTTGGGACTCTGCAGAGAAAGTGTTTGCAGACTGCTGAATCCACACACTGGTTTAACTCTGGAAGTTGAGTGCACACATTGACAACCGTTCTGTTAGATAGCTGCGTTTTGGATTAGAAGCAGATATTTCCCAGTGCTTACTGCTGTTTCTTCCATATGCCGGTAATGGGCTGAAAACGCCTGTTTTGGGACTCTGCAGAGAAAGTGTTTGCAGACTGCTGAATCCACACACGGGTTTAACTCTGGAAGTTGAGTGCACACATTGACAACCGTTCTGTTAGATAGCTGCGTTTTGGATTTAGAAGCAGATATTTCCCTGTGCTTACTGCTGTTTCTTCCATATGCCGGTAATGGGCTGAAAACGCCTGTTTTGGGACTCTGCAGAGAAAGTGTTTGCAGACTGCTGAATGCACACACGGGTTTAACTCTGGAAGTTGAGTGCACACATTGACAACCGTTCTGTTAGATAGCTGCGTTTTGGATTTAGAAGCAGATATTTCCCTGTGCTTACTGCAGTTTCTTCCATATGCCGGTAATGGGCTGAAAACGCCTGTCTTGGGACTCTGCACAGAAAGTGTTTGCAGACTGCTGAATCCACACACGGGTTTAACTCTGGAAGTTGAGTGCACACATTGACAACCGTTCTGTTAGATAGCTGCGTTTTGGATTTAGAAGCAGATATTTCCCTGTGCTTACTGCTGTTTCTTCCATATGCCGGTAATGGGCTGAAAACGCCTGTTTTGGGACTCTGTAGAGAAAGTGTTTGCAGACTGCTGATTCCACACACGGGTTTAACTCTGGAAGTTGAGTGCACACATTGACAACCGTTCTGTTAGATAGCTGCGTTTTGGATTTAGAAGCAGATATTTCCCTGTGCTTACTGCAGTTTCTTCCATATGCCGGTAATGGGCTGAAAACGCCTGTTTTGGGACTCTGCAGAGAAAGTGTTTGCAGACTGCTGAATCCACACACTGGTTTAACTCTGGAAGTTGAGTGCACACATTGACAACCGTTCTGTTAGATAGCTGCGTTTTGGATTAGAAGCAGATATTTCCCAGTGCTTACTGCTGTTTCTTCCATATGCCGGTAATGGGCTGAAAACGCCTGTTTTGGGACTCTGCAGAGAAAGTGTTTGCAGACTGCTGAATCCACACACGGGTTTAACTCTGGAAGTTGAGTGCACACATTGACAACCGTTCTGTTAGATAGCTGCGTTTTGGATTTAGAAGCAGATATTTCCCTGTGCTTACTGCTGTTTCTTCCATATGCCGGTAATGGGCTGAAAACGCCTGTTTTGGGACTCTGCAGAGAATGTGTTTGCAGACTGCTGAATCCACACACGGGTTTAACTCTGGAAGTTGAGTGCACACATTGACAACCGTTCTGTTAGATAGCTGCGTTTTGGATTTAGAAGCAGATATTTCCCTGTGCTTACTGCTGTTTCTTCCATATGCCGGTAATGGGCTGAAAACGCCTGTTTTGGGACTCTGTAGAGAAAGTGTTTGCAGACTGCTGATTCCACACACGGGTTTAACTCTGGAAGTTGAGTGCACACATTGACAACCGTTCTGTTAGATAGCTGCGTTTTGGATTTAGAAGCAGATATTTCCCTGTGCTTACTGCAGTTTCTTCCATATGCCGGTAATGGGCTGAAAACGCCTGTTTTGGGACTCTGCAGAGAAAGTGTTTGCAGACTGCTGAATCCACACACTGGTTTAACTCTGGAAGTTGAGTGCACACATTGACAACCGTTCTGTTAGATAGCTGCGTTTTGGATTAGAAGCAGATATTTCCCAGTGCTTACTGCTGTTTCTTCCATATGCCGGTAATGGGCTGAAAACGCCTGTTTTGGGACTCTGCAGAGAAAGTGTTTGCAGACTGCTGAATCCACACACGGGTTTAACTCTGGAAGTTGAGTGCACACATTGACAACCGTTCTGTTAGATAGCTGCGTTTTGGATTTAGAAGCAGATATTTCCCTGTGCTTACTGCTGTTTCTTCCATATGCCGGTAATGGGCTGAAAACGCCTGTTTTGGGACTCTGCAGAGAAAGTGTTTGCAGACTGCTGAATGCACACACGGGTTTAACTCTGGAAGTTGAGTGCACACATTGACAACCGTTCTGTTAGATAGCTGCGTTTTGGATTTAGAAGCAGATATTTCCCTGTGCTTACTGCAGTTTCTTCCATATGCCGGTAATGGGCTGAAAACGCCTGTCTTGGGACTCTGCACAGAAAGTGTTTGCAGACTGCTGAATCCACACACGGGTTTAACTCTGGAAGTTGAGTGCACACATTGACAACCGTTCTGTTAGATAGCTGCGTTTTGGATTTAGAAGCAGATATTTCCCTGTGCTTACTGCTGTTTCTTCCATATGCCGGTAATGGGCTGAAAACGCCTGTTTTGGGACTCTGCAGAGAAAGTGTTTGCAGACTGCTGAATCCACACACGGGTTTAACTCTGGAAGTTGAGTGCACACATTGACAACCGTTCTGTTAGATAGCTGCGTTTTGGATTTAGAAGCAGATATTTCCCAGTGCTTACTGCTGTTTCTTCCATATGCCGGTAATGGGCTGAAAACGCCTGTTTTGGGACTCTGCAGAGAAAGTGTTTGCAGACTGCTGCATCCACACACGGGTTTAACTCTGGAAGTTGAGTGCACACATTGACAACCGTTCTGTTAGATAGCTGCGTTTTGGATTTAGAAGCAGATATTTCCCTGTGCTTACTGCTGTTTCTTCCATATGCCGGTAATGGGCTGAAAACGCCTGTTTTGGGACTCTGCAGAGAAAGTGTTTGCAGACTGCTGAATCCACACACGGGTTTAACTCTGGAAGTTGAGTGCACACATTGACAACCGTTCTGTTAGATAGCTGCGTTTTGGATTTAGAAGCAGATATTTCCCTGTGCTTACTGCAGTTTCTTCCATATGCCGGTAATGGGCTGAAAACGCCTGTTTTGGGACTCTGCACAGAAAGTGTTTGCAGACTGCTGAATCCACACACGGGTTTAACTCTGGAAGTTGAGTGCACACATTGACAACCGTTCTGTTAGATAGCTGCGTTTTGGATTTAGAAGCAGATATTTCCCTGTGCTTACTGCAGTTTCTTCCATATGCCGGTAAAGGGCTGAAAACGCCTGTTTTGGGACTCTGCAGAGAAAGTGTTTGCAGACTGCTGAATCCACACACGGGTTTAACTCTGGAAGTTGAGTGCACACATTGACAACCGTTCTGTTAGATAGCTGCGTTTTGGATTTAGAAGCAGATATTTCCCTGTGCTTACTGCTGTTTCTTCCATATGCCGGTAATGGACTGAAAACGCCTGTTTTGGGACTCTGCAGAGAAAGTGTTTGCAGACTGCTGAATCCACACACGGGTTTAACTCTGGAAGTTGAGTGCACACATTGACAACCGTTCTGTTAGATAGCTGCGTTTTGGATTTAGAAGCAGATATTTCCCTGTGCTTACTGCTGTTTCTTCCATATGCCGGTAATGGGCTGAAAACGCCTGTTTTTGGACTCTGCAGAGAAAGTGTTTGCAGACTGCTGAATCCACACACGGGTTTAACTCTGGAAGTTGAGTGCACACATTGACAACCGTTCTGTTAGATAGCTGCGTTTTGGATTTAGAAGCAGATATTTCCCTGTGCTTACTGCAGTTTCTTCCATATGCCGGTAATGGGCTGAAAACGCCTGTTTTGGGACTCTGCAGAGAAAGTGTTTGCAGACTGCTGAATCCACACACGGGTTTAACTCTGGAAGTTGAGTGCACACATTGACAACCGTTCTGTTAGATAGCTGCGTTTTGGATTTAGAAGCAGATATTTCCCTGTGCTTACTGCTGTTTCTTCCATATGCCGGTAATGGGCTGAAAACGCCTGTTTTTGGACTCTGCAGAGAAAGTGTTTGCAGACTGCTGAATCCACACACGGATTCAACTCTGGAAGGTGAATGCACGCATTGACAACCGTTCAGTTAGATAGCTGCCTTTTGGTTTTAGAAGAAGTTATTTCTCTTTACAGCATATACTCTCATTCACTCTGGAATATCCAAACGCAGCTCCTAAAAGAAACGGGTTTCTGCGTATAATCAGATATTTCCCTTTTCATCTTTTACCCCAGTACACTCTGGTATATGCAAACGCAGCTCCTGGAAGAAACGTGTTTGTAACTCGCTGAATCTGAGCATATATTGAAGTCTCTTGGGTGAATGAACACACAGCAGAGGAGTTTGAAAAAAACATTTCTTCCATGTTATAGATGCACTGTTACTGCTATTGCTTTTAGGCTGGTGTTTTCCTGGAAATGTTGGCTTTAGAATTTCCATATAAATGGTTTGTAAACTGCTGCATAAGTGGAGCAGTTTAATTCGTTAAGTTGAATGCCCTCATTCACAATCATTCTGTTAGCTAGCTCCGTTTTGGTTTTAGAAGCC
The DNA here is from genome assembly GCF_030222135.1 of Aotus nancymaae. Lineage (NCBI taxonomy): Eukaryota > Metazoa > Chordata > Mammalia > Primates > Aotidae > Aotus > Aotus nancymaae. The sequence goes on from NW_026988882.1 coordinate 55,440, forward strand.
TGTGTTTCTAGTTACAGCATATACTCCCATTCATTCTGGAATAGCCAAACGCAGCTCCCAGAATAGACGTGTTTCTAAGTCGCTGAATCTAAACATAGATTCAACTCCCTTAGGTGAACGAACACACAGCACAGCAGTTTGAAAGAAACGTTTTATTTGAGTTTTAGACGCAGTCTTATTGCTATTTCTTAGAGGCCGGTATTTTGCTGGGTATGTCTGTTTTAGAATCTGCACAAAAATCTTTTCTAAACTGCTGCATAGAAACAACAGTTTATCTCAATAAGCTGAATGCACACAGTGACAACCATTCTGTTAGATGGCTCCGTGTTTGTTTTAGAACCAGATATTTCACTTTAAACCTTATACTCCAGTACACTCTGGAATATGCAAATGCAGCTCCTGGAAGAAACGTGTTTCTTACTCGCTGAATCTGAACATATACTCAAGACTCTTAGGTGAATGAACACAGAGCAGAGCATTTTGAAGAAAACGTTTCTTCTATGTTATAGATGCAGTCTTACTGCTACTTCTTTTAGGCTGGTGTTTTGCTGCAAATGTTAATTTTAGAATTTGCATATAAAGGGTTTCTAAACTGCTGCCTAAGAAGAGCAGATTAACCCTTTAAGTTGAATGCACACATTCACAACCATTCTGTTAGATAGCTCCGTTTTGGTTTTAGAAACAGATATTTCTCTTTACAGCATTTACTCCCATACACTCTGGAATATCGAAATGCAGCTCCTAGAATAAACGTGTTTCAAACTCGCTGAATCCAAACATAGATTCAACGACCTTTGGTGAACGAACACACTGCAGAGCAGTTTGAAAGAAACGTTCCCTCTGAGTTTTAGACGCAGTCTTACTGCTATTTCTTATAGGCCGGTATTTTGCTGAAAATGTCTGTTTGAGAATCTACACAGAAATGTTTTCTAAACTGCTGCATACAAACAGCAGTTTAGCTCAGTAAGTTGAATGCACACATTGACAACCATTCCATTAGATCATCCGTTTTTCTTTTGGAACGAGACATTTGTCTTTACATCTTATACTCCAGTATACTCTGGAATAGGCAAACACAGCTCCTGGAAGAAACGTGTTGCTAATTAGCTGAATCTGAACATATATTCAAGTCTCTTATATGAATGAACACACAGCAGAGCAGTTTGAAAACAGTTTCTTCCATGTTAAAGATGCAGTCTTACTGCTATTTCCTTTAGGCTGCTGTTTTGCTGGAAAGGCCTGTATGAGAATTTGCATATAAAGGGTTTCTAAAGTGCTGCATGAGAAGAGCAGTTTACCTCTTTAAGCCAAAGGCACACATTCACAACCACTCTGCTAGATAGATCATTTTGGTTTTAGAAACAGATATTTCTCTTTACAGCATATACGCCCATTCATTCTGGAATATCCAAAGACAGCTCCTAGAATAAACGTATTTCTATCTCGCTGAATCCAAACATAGATTAAACTCCCTTAGGTCAAAGAACACACGGCCGAGGAGGTTGAAAGAAACGTTTCTTCTGAGTTTTAGACGCAGTCTTAATGCTCTTTCTTATATATGCCGGTACTGGGCCGGAAAGGCCTGTTTTCAGACTCTGCACAGAAAGTGTTTGCAGACTGCTGAATCCACACACGGGTTTAACTCTGGAAGTTGAGTGCACACATTGACAACCGTTCTGTTAGATAGCTGCGTTTTGGATTTAGAAGCTGATATTTCCCTGTGCCCACTGCGGTTTCTTCCACATGCCGGTAATGGGCTGAAAACGCCTGTTTTGGGTCTCTGCAGAGAAAGTGTTTGCAGACTGCTGAATCCACACACGGGTTTAACTCTGGAAGTTGAGTGCACACATTGACAACCGTTCTGTTAGATAGCTGCGTTTTGGATTTAGAAGCAGATATTTCCTTGTGCTTACTGCTGTTTCTTCCATATGCCGGTAATGGGCTGAAAACGCCTGTTTTGGGACTCTGCAGAGAAAGTGTTTGCAGACTGCTGAATCCACACACGGGTTTAACTCTGGAAGTTGAGTGCACACATTGACAACCGTTCTGTTAGATAGCTGCGTTTTGGATTTAGAAGCAGATATTTCCCTGTGCTTACTGCTGTTTCTTCCATATGCCGGTAATGGGCTGAAAACGCCTGTTTTGGGACTCTGCAGAGAAAGTGTTTGCAGACTGCTGAATCCACACACGGGTTTAACTCTGGAAGTTGAGTGCAGACATTGACAACCGTTCTGTTAGATAGCTGCGTTTTGGATTTAGAAGCAGATATTTCCCTGTGCTTACTGCTGTTTCTTCCATATGCCGGTAATGGGCTGAAAACGCCTGTTTTGGGACTCTGCAGAGAAAGTGTTTGCAGACTGCTGAATCCACACACGGGTTTCACTCTGGAAGTTGAGTGCACACATTGACAACCGTTCTGTTAGATAGCTGCGTTTTGGATTTAGAAGCAGATATTTCCCAGTGCTTACTGCTGTTTCTTCCATATGCCGGTAATGGGCTGAAAACGCCTGTTTTGGGACTCTGCAGAGAAAGTGTTTGCAGACTGCTGAATCCACACACGGGTTTAACTCTGGAAGTTGAGTGCACACATTGACAACCGTTCTGTTAGATAGCTGCGTTTTGGATTTAGAAGCAGATATTTCCCTGTGCTTACTGCTGTTTCTTCCATATGCCGGTAATGGGCTGAAAACGCCTGCTTTGGGACTCTGCAGAGAAAGTGTTTGCAGACTGCTGAATCCACACACCGGTTTAACTCTGGAAGTTGAGTGCACACATTGACAACCGTTCTGTTAGATAGCTGCGTTTTGGATTTAGAAGCAGATATTTCCCTGTGCTTACTGCAGTTTCTTCCATATGCGAGAAATGGGCTGAAAACGCCTGTTTTGGGACTCTGCAGAGAAAGTGTTTGCAGACTGCTGAATCCACACACGGGTTTAACTCTGGAAGTTGAGTGCACACATTGACAACCGTTCTGTTAGATAGCTGCGTTTTGGATTTAGAAGCAGATATTTCCCTGTGCTTACTGCTGTTTCTTCCATATGCCGGTAATGGGCTGAAAACGCCTGTTTTGGGACTCTGCAGAGAAAGTGTTTGCAGACTGCTGAATCCACACACGGGTTTAACTCTGGAAGTTGAGTGCACACATTGACAACCGTTCTGTTAGATAGCTGCGTTTTGGATTTAGAAGCAGATATTTCCCAGTGCTTACTGCTGTTTCTTCCATATGCCGGTAATGGGCTGAAAACGCCTGTTTTGGGACTCTGCAGAGAAAGTGTTTGCAGACTGCTGCATCCACACACGGGTTTAACTCTGGAAGTTGAGTGCACACATTGACAACCGTTCTGTTAGATAGCTGCGTTTTGGATTTAGAAGCAGATATTTCCCTGTGCTTACTGCTGTTTCTTCCATATGCCGGTAATGGGCTGAAAACGCCTGTTTTGGGACTCTGCAGAGAAAGTGTTTGCAGACTGCTGAATCCACACACGGGTTTAACTCTGGAAGTTGAGTGCACACATTGACAACCGTTCTGTTAGATAGCTGCGTTTTGGATTTAGAAGCAGATATTTCCCTGTGCTTACTGCAGTTTCTTCCATATGCCGGTAATGGGCTGAAAACGCCTGTTTTGGGACTCTGCAGAGAAAGTGTTTGCAGACTGCTGAATCCACACACGGGTTTAACTCTGGAAGTTGAGTGCACACATTGACAACCGTTCTGTTAGATAGCTGCGTTTTGGATTTAGAAGCAGTTATTTCCCAGTGCTTACTGCTGTTTCTTCCATATGCCGGTAATGGGCTGAAAACGCCTGTTTTGGGACTCTGCAGAGAAAGTGTTTGCAGACTGCTGAATCCACACACGGGTTTAACTCTGGAAGTTGAGTGCACACATTGACAACCGTTCTGTTAGATAGCTGCGTTTTGGATTTAGAAGCAGATATTTCCCTGTGCTTACTGCTGTTTCTTCCATATGCCGGTAATGGGCTGAAAACGCCTGTTTTGGGACTCTGCAGAGAAAGTGTTTGCAGACTGCTGAATCCACACACGGGTTTAACTCTGGAGGTTGAGTGCACACATTGACAACCGTTCTGTTAGATAGCTGCGTTTTGGATTTAGAAGCAGATATTTCCCTGTGCTTACTGCAGTTTCTTCCATATGCCGGTAATGGGCTGAAAACGCCTGTTTTGGGACTCTGCAGAGAAAGTGTTTGCAGACTGCTGAATCCACACACGGGTTTAACTCTGGAAGTTGAGTGCACACATTGGCAACCGTTCTGTTAGATAGCTGCGTTTTGGATTTAGAAGCAGATATTTCCCTGTGCTTACTGTTGTTTCTTCCATATGCCGGTAATGGGCTGAAAACGCCTGTTTTGGGACTCTGCAGAGAAAGTGTTTGCAGACTGCTGAATCCACACACGGGTTTAACTCTGGAAGTTGAGTGCACACATTGACAACCGTTCTGTTAGATAGCTGCGTTTTGGATTTAGAAGCAGATATTTCCCTGTGCTTACTGCTGTTTCTTCCGTATGCCGGTAATGGGATGAAAACGCCTGTTTTGGGACTCTGCAGAGAAAGTGTTTGCAGACTGCTGAATCCACACACGGGTTTAACTCTGGAAGTTGAGTGCACACATTGACAACCGTTCTGTTAGATAGCTGCGTTTTGGATTTAGAAGCAGATATTTCCCTGTGCTTACTGCTGTTTCTTCCGTATGCCGGTAATGGGCTGAAAACGCCTGTTTTGGGACTCTGCAGAGAAAGTGTTTGCAGACTGCTGAATCCACACACGGGTTTAACTCTGGAAGTTGAGTGCACACATTGACAACCGTTCTGTTAGATAGCTGCGTTTTGGATTTAGAAGCAGATATTTCCCTGTGCTTACTGCTGTTTCTTCCATATGCCGGTAATGGGCTGAAAACGCCTGTTTGGGACTCTGCAGAGAAAGTGTTTGCAGACTGCTGAATCCACACACGGGTTTAACTCTGGAAGTTGAGTGCACACATTGACAACCGTTCTGTTAGATAGCTGCGTTTTGGATTTAGAAGCAGATATTTCCCAGTGCTTACTGCTGTTTCTTCCATATGCCGGTAAAGGGCTGAAAACGCCTGTTTTGGGACTCTGCAGAGAAAGTGTTTGCAGACTGCTGAATCCACACACGGGTTTAACTCTGGAAGTTGAGTGCACACATTGACAACCGTTCTGTTAGATAGCTGCGTTTTGGATTTAGAAGCAGATATTTCCCTGTGCTTACTGCAGTTTCTTCCATATGCGAGAAATGGGCTGAAAACGCCTGTTTTGGGACTCTACAGAGAAAGTGTTTGCAGACTGCTGAATCCACACACGGGTTTAACTCTGGAAGTTGAGTGCACACATTGACAACCGTTCTGTTAGATAGCTGCGTTTTGGATTTAGAAGCAGATATTTCCCTGTGCTTACTGCTGTTTCTTCCATATGCCGGTAATGGGCTGAAAACGCCTGTTTTGGGACTCTGCAGAGAAAGTGTTTGCAGACTGCTGAATCCACACACGGGTTTAACTCTGGATGTTGAGTGCACACATTGACAACCGTTCTGTTAGATAGCTGCGTTTTGGATTTAGAAGCAGATATTTCCCAGTGCTTACTGCTGTTTCTTCCATATGCCGGTAATGGGCTGAAAACGCCTGTTTTGGGACTCTGCAGAGAAAGTGTTTGCAGACTGCTGCATCCACACACGGGTTTAACTCTGGAAGTTGAGTGCACACATTGACAACCGTTCTGTTAGATAGCTGCGTTTTGGATTTAGAAGCAGATATTTCCCTGTGCTTACTGCTGTTTCTTCCATATGCCGGTAATGGGCTGAAAACGCCTGTTTTGGGACTCTGCAGAGAAAGTGTTTGCAGACTGCTGAATCCACACACGGGTTTAACTCTGGAAGTTGAGTGCACACATTGACAACCGTTCTGTTAGATAGCTGCGTTTTGGATTTAGAAGCAGATATTTCCCTGTGCTTACTGCTGTTTCTTCCATATGCCGGTAATGGGCTGAAAACGCCTGTTTTGGGACTCTGCAGAGAAAGTGTTTGCAGACTGCTGAATCCACACACGGGTTTAACTCTGGAAGTTGAGTGCACACATTGGCAACCGTTCTGTTAGATAGCTGCGTTTTGGATTTAGAAGCAGATATTTCCCTGTGCTTACTGTTGTTTCTTCCATATGCCGGTAATGGGCTGAAAACGCCTGTTTTGGGACTCTGCAGAGAAAGTGTTTGCAGACTGCTGAATCCACACACGGGTTTAACTCTGGAAGTTGAGTGCACACATTGACAACCGTTCTGTTAGATAGCTGCGTTTTGGATTTAGAAGCAGATATTTCCCTGTGCTTACTGCTGTTTCTTCCGTATGCCGGTAATGGGATGAAAACGCCTGTTTTGGGACTCTGCAGAGAAAGTGTTTGCAGACTGCTGAATCCACACACGGGTTTAACTCTGGAAGTTGAGTGCACACATTGACAACCGTTCTGTTAGATAGCTGCGTTTTGGATTTAGAAGCAGATATTTCCCTGTGCTTACTGCTGTTTCTTCCGTATGCCGGTAATGGGCTGAAAACGCCTGTTTTGGGACTCTGCAGAGAAAGTGTTTGCAGACTGCTGAATCCACACACGGGTTTAACTCTGGAAGTTGAGTGCACACATTGACAACCGTTCTGTTAGATAGCTGCGTTTTGGATTTAGAAGCAGATATTTCCCTGTGCTTACTGCTGTTTCTTCCATATGCCGGTAATGGGCTGAAAACGCCTGCTTTGGGACTCTGCAGAGAAAGTGTTTGCAGACTGCTGAATCCACACACGGGTTTAACTCTGGAAGTTGAGTGCACACATTGACAACCGTTCTGTTAGATAGCTGCGTTTTGGATTTAGAAGCAGATATTTCCCAGTGCTTACTGCTGTTTCTTCCATATGCCGGCAAAGGGCTGAAAACGCCTGTTTTGGGACTCTGCAGAGAAAGTGTTTGCAGACTGCTGAATCCACACACGGGTTTAACTCTGGAAGTTGAGTGCACACATTGACAACCGTTCTGTTAGATAGCTGCGTTTTGGATTTAGAAGCAGATATTTCCCTGTGCTTACTGCTGTTTCTTCCATATGCCGGTAATGGGCTGAAAACGCCTGTTTTGGGACTCTGCAGAGAAAGTGTTTGCAGACTGCTGAATCCACACACGGGTTTAACTCTGGAAGTTGAGTGCACACATTGACAACCGTTCTGTTAGATAGCTGCGTTTTGGATTTAGAAGCAGATATTTCCCTGTGCTTACTGCTGTTTCTTCCATATGCCGGTAATGGGCTGAAAACGCCTGTTTTGGGACTCTGCAGAGAAAGTGTTTGCAGACTGCTGAATCCACACACGGGTTTAACTCTGGAAGTTGAGTGCACACATTGACAACCGTTCTGTTAGATAGCTGCGTTTTGGATTTAGAAGCAGATATTTCCCAGTGCTTACTGCTGTTTCTTCCATATGCCGGTAATGGGCTGAAAACGCCTGTTTTGGGACTCTGCAGAGAAAGTGTTTGCAGACTGCTGCATCCACACACGGGTTTAACTCTGGAAGTTGAGTGCACACATTGACAACCGTTCTGTTAGATAGCTGCGTTTTGGATTTAGAAGCAGATATTTCCCTGTGCTTACTGCAGTTTCTTCCATATGCCGGTAATGGGCTGAAAACGCCTGTTTTGGGACTCTGCAGAGAAAGTGTTTGCAGACTGCTGAATCCACACACGGGTTTAACTCTGGAAGTTGAGTGCACACATTGACAACCGTTCTGTTAGATTGCTGCGTTTTGGATTTAGAAGCAGATATTTCCCTGTGCTTACTGCTGTTTCTTCCATATGCCGGTAATGGGCTGAAAAGGCCTGTTTTGGGACTCTGCAGAGAAAGTGTTTGCAGACTGCTGAATCCACACACGGGTTTAACTCTGGAAGTTGAGTGCACACATTGACAACCGTTCTGTTAGATAGCTGCGTTTTGGATTTAGAAGCAGATATTTCCCTGTGCTTACTGCTGTTTCTTCCATATGCCGGTAATGGGCTGAAAACGCCTGTTTTGGGACTCTGCAGAGAAAGTGTTTGCAGACTGCTGAATCCACACACGGGTTTAACTCTGGAAGTTGAGTGCACACATTGACAACCGTTCTGTTAGATAGCTGCGTTTTGGATTTAGAAGCAGATATTTCCCTGTGCTTACTGCAGTTTCTTCCATATGCCGGTAATGGGCTGAAAACGCCTGTTTTGGGACTCCGCACAGAAAGTGTTTGCAGACTGCTGAATCCACACACGGGTTTAACTCTGGAAGTTGAGTGCACACATTGACAACCGTTCTGTTAGATAGCTGCGTTTTGGATTTAGAAGCAGATATTTCCCTGTGCTTACTGCTGTTTCTTCCATATGCCGGTAATGGGCTGAAAACGCCTGTTTTGGGACTCTGCAGAGAAAGTGTTTGCAGACTGCTGAATCCACACACGGGTTTAACTCTGGAAGTTGAGTGCACACATTGACAACCGTTCTGTTAGATAGCTGCGTTTTGGATTTAGAAGCAGATATTTCCCTGTGCTTACTGCAGTTTCTTCCATATGCCGGTAATGGGCTGAAAACGCCTGTTTTGGGACTCTGCAGAGAAAGTGTTTGCAGACTGCTGAATCCACACACTGGTTTAACTCTGGAAGTTGAGTGCACACATTGACAACCGTTCTGTTAGATAGCTGCGTTTTCGATTTAGAAGCAGATATTTCCCTGTGCTTACTGCTGTTTCTTCCATATGCCGGCAATGGGCTGAAAACGCCTGTTTTGGGACTCTGCAGAGAAAGTGTTTGCAGACTGCTGAATCCACACACGGGTTTAACTCTGGAAGTTGAGTGCACACATTGACAACCGTTCTGTTAGATAGCTGCGTTTTGGATTTAGAAGCAGATATTTCCCTGTGCTTACTGCAGTTTCTTCCATATGCCGGTAATGGGCTGATAACGCCTGTTTTGGGACTCTGCAGAGAAAGTGTTTGCAGACTGCTGAATCCACACACGGGTTTAACTCTGGAAGTTGAGTGCACACATTGACAACCGTTCTGTTAGATAGCTGCGTTTTGGATTTAGAAGCAGATATTTCCCAGTGCTTACTGCTGTTTCTTCCATATGCCGGTAAAGGGCTGAAAACGTCTGTTTTGGGACTCTGCAGAGAAAGTGTTTGCAGACTCCTGAATCCACACACGGGTTTAACTCTGGAAGTTGAGTGCACACATTGACAACCGTTCTGTTAGATAGCTGCTTTTTGGATTTAGAAGCAGATATTTCCCAGTGCTTACTGCTGTTTCTTCCATATGCCGGTAATGGGCTGAAAACGCCTGTTTTGGGACTCTGCAGAGAAAGTGTTTGCAGACTGCTGAATCCACACACGGGTTTAACTCTGGAAGTTGAGTGCACACATTGACAACCGTTCTGTTAGATAGCTGCGTTTTGGATTTAGAAGCAGATATTTCCCTGTGCTTACTGCTGTTTCTTCCATATGCCGGTAATGGGCTGAAAACGCCTGTTTTGGGACTCTGCAGAGAATGTGTTTGCAGACTGCTGAATCCACACACGGGTTTAACTCTGGAAGTTGAGTGCACACATTGACAACCGTTCTGTTAGATAGCTGCGTTTTGGATTTAGAAGCAGATATTTCCCTGTGCTTACTGCTGTTTCTTCCATATGCCGGTAATGGGCTGAAAACGCCTGTTTTGGGACTCTGTAGAGAAAGTGTTTGCAGACTGCTGATTCCACACACGGGTTTAACTCTGGAAGTTGAGTGCACACATTGACAACCGTTCTGTTAGATAGCTGCGTTTTGGATTTAGAAGCAGATATTTCCCTGTGCTTACTGCAGTTTCTTCCATATGCCGGTAATGGGCTGAAAACGCCTGTTTTGGGACTCTGCAGAGAAAGTGTTTGCAGACTGCTGAATCCACACACTGGTTTAACTCTGGAAGTTGAGTGCACACATTGACAACCGTTCTGTTAGATAGCTGCGTTTTGGATTAGAAGCAGATATTTCCCAGTGCTTACTGCTGTTTCTTCCATATGCCGGTAATGGGCTGAAAACGCCTGTTTTGGGACTCTGCAGAGAAAGTGTTTGCAGACTGCTGAATCCACACACGGGTTTAACTCTGGAAGTTGAGTGCACACATTGACAACCGTTCTGTTAGATAGCTGCGTTTTGGATTTAGAAGCAGATATTTCCCTGTGCTTACTGCTGTTTCTTCCATATGCCGGTAATGGGCTGAAAACGCCTGTTTTGGGACTCTGCAGAGAAAGTGTTTGCAGACTGCTGAATGCACACACGGGTTTAACTCTGGAAGTTGAGTGCACACATTGACAACCGTTCTGTTAGATAGCTGCGTTTTGGATTTAGAAGCAGATATTTCCCTGTGCTTACTGCAGTTTCTTCCATATGCCGGTAATGGGCTGAAAACGCCTGTCTTGGGACTCTGCACAGAAAGTGTTTGCAGACTGCTGAATCCACACACGGGTTTAACTCTGGAAGTTGAGTGCACACATTGACAACCGTTCTGTTAGATAGCTGCGTTTTGGATTTAGAAGCAGATATTTCCCTGTGCTTACTGCTGTTTCTTCCATATGCCGGTAATGGGCTGAAAACGCCTGTTTTGGGACTCTGCAGAGAAAGTGTTTGCAGACTGCTGAATCCACACACGGGTTTAACTCTGGAAGTTGAGTGCACACATTGACAACCGTTCTGTTAGATAGCTGCGTTTTGGATTTAGAAGCAGATATTTCCCAGTGCTTACTGCTGTTTCTTCCATATGCCGGTAATGGGCTGAAAACGCCTGTTTTGGGACTCTGCAGAGAAAGTGTTTGCAGACTGCTGCATCCACACACGGGTTTAACTCTGGAAGTTGAGTGCACACATTGACAACCGTTCTGTTAGATAGCTGCGTTTTGGATTTAGAAGCAGATATTTCCCTGTGCTTACTGCTGTTTCTTCCATATGCCGGTAATGGGCTGAAAACGCCTGTTTTGGGACTCTGCAGAGAAAGTGTTTGCAGACTGCTGAATCCACACACGGGTTTAACTCTGGAAGTTGAGTGCACACATTGACAACCGTTCTGTTAGATAGCTGCGTTTTGGATTTAGAAGCAGATATTTCCCTGTGCTTACTGCAGTTTCTTCCATATGCCGGTAATGGGCTGAAAACGCCTGTTTTGGGACTCTGCACAGAAAGTGTTTGCAGACTGCTGAATCCACACACGGGTTTAACTCTGGAAGTTGAGTGCACACATTGACAACCGTTCTGTTAGATAGCTGCGTTTTGGATTTAGAAGCAGATATTTCCCTGTGCTTACTGCAGTTTCTTCCATATGCCGGTAATGGGCTGAAAACGCCTGTTTTGGGACTCTGCAGAGAAAGTGTTTGCAGACTGCTGAATCCACACACGGGTTTAACTCTGGAAGTTGAGTGCACACATTGACAACCGTTCTGTTAGATAGCTGCGTTTTGGATTTAGAAGCAGATATTTCCCTGTGCTTACTGCTGTTTCTTCCTTATGCCGGTAATGGACTGAAAACGCCTGTTTTGGGACTCTGCAGAGAAAGTGTTTGCAGACTGCTGAATCCACACACGGGTTTAACTCTGGAAGTTGAGTGCACACATTGACAACCGTTCTGATAGATAGCTGCGTTTTGGATTTAGAAGCAGATATTTCCCTGTGCTTACTGCTGTTTCTTCCATATGCCGGTAATGGGCTGAAAACGCCTGTTTTTGGACTCTGCAGAGAAAGTGTTTGCAGACTGCTGAATCCACACACGGGTTTAACTCTGGAAGTTGAGTGCACACATTGACAACCGTTCTGTTAGATAGCTGCGTTTTGGATTTAGAAGCAGATATTTCCCTGTGCTTACTGCAGTTTCTTCCATATGCCGGTAATGGGCTGAAAACGCCTGTTTTGGGACTCTGCAGAGAAAGTGTTTGCAGACTGCTGAATCCACACACGGGTTTAACTCTGGAAGTTGAGTGCACACATTGACAACCGTTCTGTTAGATAGCTGCGTTTTGGATTTAGAAGCAGATATTTCCCTGTGCTTACTGCTGTTTCTTCCATATGCCGGTAATGGGCTGAAAACGCCTGTTTTGGGACTCTGCAGAGAAAGTGTTTGCAGACTGCTGAATCCACACACGGATTCAACTCTGGAAGGTGAATGCACGCATTGACAACCGTTCAGTTAGATAGCTGCCTTTTGGTTTTAGAAGAAGTTATTTCTCTTTACAGCATATACTCTCATTCACTCTGGAATATCCAAACGCAGCTCCTAAAAGAAACGGGTTTCTGCGTATAATCAGATATTTCCCTTTTCATCTTTTACCCCAGTACACTCTGGTATATGCAAACGCAGCTCCTGGAAGAAACGTGTTTGTAACTCGCTGAATCTGAGCATATATTGAAGTCTCTTGGGTGAATGAACACACAGCAGAGGAGTTTGAAAAAAACATTTCTTCCATGTTATAGATGCACTGTTACTGCTATTGCTTTTAGGCTGGTGTTTTCCTGGAAATGTTGGCTTTAGAATTTCCATATAAATGGTTTGTAAACTGCTGCATAAGTGGAGCAGTTTAATTCGTTAAGTTGAATGCCCTCATTCACAATCATTCTGTTAGCTAGCTCCGTTTTGGTTTTAGAAGCCTGTGTTTCTAGTTACAGCATATACTCCCATTCATTCTGGAATAGCCAAACGCAGCTCCCAGAATAGACGTGTTTCTAAGTCGCTGAATCTAAACATAGATTCAACTCCCTTAGGTGAACGAACACACAGCACAGCAGTTTGAAAGAAACGTTTTATTTGAGTTTTAGACGCAGTCTTATTGCTATTTCTTAGAGGCCGGTATTTTGCTGGGTATGTCTGTTTTAGAATCTGCACAAAAATCTTTTCTAAACTGCTGCATAGAAACAACAGTTTATCTCAATAAGCTGAATGCACACAGTGACAACCATTCTGTTAGATGGCTCCGTGTTTGTTTTAGAACCAGATATTTCACTTTAAACCTTATACTCCAGTACACTCTGGAATATGCAAATGCAGCTCCTGGAAGAAACGTGTTTCTTACTCGCTGAATCTGAACATATACTCAAGACTCTTAGGTGAATGAACACAGAGCAGAGCATTTTGAAGAAAACGTTTCTTCTATGTTATAGATGCAGTCTTACTGCTACTTCTTTTAGGCTGGTGTTTTGCTGCAAATGTTAATTTTAGAATTTGCATATAAAGGGTTTCTAAACTGCTGCCTAAGAAGAGCAGATTAACCCTTTAAGTTGAATGCACACATTCACAACCATTCTGTTAGATAGCTCCGTTTTGGTTTTAGAAACAGATATTTCTCTTTACAGCATTTACTCCCATACACTCTGGAATATCGAAATGCAGCTCCTAGAATAAACGTGTTTCAAACTCGCTGAATCCAAACATAGATTCAACGACCTTTGGTGAACGAACACACTGCAGAGCAGTTTGAAAGAAACGTTCCCTCTGAGTTTTAGACGCAGTCTTACTGCTATTTCTTATAGGCCGGTATTTTGCTGAAAATGTCTGTTTGAGAATCTACACAGAAATGTTTTCTAAACTGCTGCATACAAACAGCAGTTTAGCTCAGTAAGTTGAATGCACACATTGACAACCATTCCATTAGATCATCCGTTTTTCTTTTGGAACGAGACATTTGTCTTTACATCTTATACTCCAGTATACTCTGGAATAGGCAAACACAGCTCCTGGAAGAAACGTGTTGCTAATTAGCTGAATCTGAACATATATTCAAGTCTCTTATATGAATGAACACACAGCAGAGCAGTTTGAAAACAGTTTCTTCCATGTTAAAGATGCAGTCTTACTGCTATTTCCTTTAGGCTGCTGTTTTGCTGGAAAGGCCTGTATGAGAATTTGCATATAAAGGGTTTCTAAAGTGCTGCATGAGAAGAGCAGTTTACCTCTTTAAGCCAAAGGCACACATTCACAACCACTCTGCTAGATAGATCATTTTGGTTTTAGAAACAGATATTTCTCTTTACAGCATATACGCCCATTCATTCTGGAATATCCAAAGACAGCTCCTAGAATAAACGTATTTCTATCTCGCTGAATCCAAACATAGATTAAACTCCCTTAGGTCAAAGAACACACGGCCGAGGAGGTTGAAAGAAACGTTTCTTCTGAGTTTTAGACGCAGTCTTAATGCTCTTTCTTATATATGCCGGTACTGGGCCGGAAAGGCCTGTTTTCAGACTCTGCACAGAAAGTGTTTGCAGACTGCTGAATCCACACACGGGTTTAACTCTGGAAGTTGAGTGCACACATTGACAACCGTTCTGTTAGATAGCTGCGTTTTGGATTTAGAAGCTGATATTTCCCTGTGCCCACTGCGGTTTCTTCCACATGCCGGTAATGGGCTGAAAACGCCTGTTTTGGGTCTCTGCAGAGAAAGTGTTTGCAGACTGCTGAATCCACACACGGGTTTAACTCTGGAAGTTGAGTGCACACATTGACAACCGTTCTGTTAGATAGCTGCGTTTTGGATTTAGAAGCAGATATTTCCTTGTGCTTACTGCTGTTTCTTCCATATGCCGGTAATGGGCTGAAAACGCCTGTTTTGGGACTCTGCAGAGAAAGTGTTTGCAGACTGCTGAATCCACACACGGGTTTAACTCTGGAAGTTGAGTGCACACATTGACAACCGTTCTGTTAGATAGCTGCGTTTTGGATTTAGAAGCAGATATTTCCCTGTGCTTACTGCTGTTTCTTCCATATGCCGGTAATGGGCTGAAAACGCCTGTTTTGGGACTCTGCAGAGAAAGTGTTTGCAGACTGCTGAATCCACACACGGGTTTAACTCTGGAAGTTGAGTGCAGACATTGACAACCGTTCTGTTAGATAGCTGCGTTTTGGATTTAGAAGCAGATATTTCCCTGTGCTTACTGCTGTTTCTTCCATATGCCGGTAATGGGCTGAAAACGCCTGTTTTGGGACTCTGCAGAGAAAGTGTTTGCAGACTGCTGAATCCACACACGGGTTTCACTCTGGAAGTTGAGTGCACACATTGACAACCGTTCTGTTAGATAGCTGCGTTTTGGATTTAGAAGCAGATATTTCCCAGTGCTTACTGCTGTTTCTTCCATATGCCGGTAATGGGCTGAAAACGTCTGTTTTGGGACTCTGCAGAGAAAGTGTTTGCAGACTGCTGAATCCACACACGGGTTTAACTCTGGAAGTTGAGTGCACACATTGACAACCGTTCTGTTAGATAGCTGCGTTTTGGATTTAGAAGCAGATATTTCCCTGTGCTTACTGCTGTTTCTTCCATATGCCGGTAATGGGCTGAAAACGCCTGTTTTGGGACTCTGCAGAGAAAGTGTTTGCAGACTGCTGAATCCACACACCGGTTTAACTCTGGAAGTTGAGTGCACACATTGACAACCGTTCTGTTAGATAGCTGCGTTTTGGATTTAGAAGCAGATATTTCCCTGTGCTTACTGCAGTTTCTTCCATATGCGAGAAATGGGCTGAAAACGCCTGTTTTGGGACTCTGCAGAGAAAGTGTTTGCAGACTGCTGAATCCACACACGGGTTTAACTCTGGAAGTTGAGTGCACACATTGACAACCGTTCTGTTAGATAGCTGCGTTTTGGATTTAGAAGCAGATATTTCCCTGTGCTTACTGCTGTTTCTTCCATATGCCGGTAATGGGCTGAAAACGCCTGTTTTGGGACTCTGCAGAGAAAGTGTTTGCAGACTGCTGAATCCACACACGGGTTTAACTCTGGAAGTTGAGTGCACACATTGACAACCGTTCTGTTAGATAGCTGCGTTTTGGATTTAGAAGCAGATATTTCCCAGTGCTTACTGCTGTTTCTTCCATATGCCGGTAATGGGCTGAAAACGCCTGTTTTGGGACTCTGCAGAGAAAGTGTTTGCAGACTGCTGCATCCACACACGGGTTTAACTCTGGAAGTTGAGTGCACACATTGACAACCGTTCTGTTAGATAGCTGCGTTTTGGATTTAGAAGCAGATATTTCCCTGTGCTTACTGCTGTTTCTTCCATATGCCGGTAATGGGCTGAAAACGCCTGTTTTGGGACTCTGCAGAGAAAGTGTTTGCAGACTGCTGAATCCACACACGGGTTTAACTCTGGAAGTTGAGTGCACACATTGACAACCGTTCTGTTAGATAGCTGCGTTTTGGATTTAGAAGCAGATATTTCCCTGTGCTTACTGCAGTTTCTTCCATATGCCGGTAATGGGCTGAAAACGCCTGTTTTGGGACTCTGCAGAGAAAGTGTTTGCAGACTGCTGAATCCACACACGGGTTTAACTCTGGAAGTTGAGTGCACACATTGACAACCGTTCTGTTAGATAGCTGCGTTTTGGATTTAGAAGCAGATATTTCCCAGTGCTTACTGCTGTTTCTTCCATATGCCGGTAATGGGCTGAAAACGCCTGTTTTGGGACTCTGCAGAGAAAGTGTTTGCAGACTGCTGAATCCACACACGGGTTTAACTCTGGAAGTTGAGTGCACACATTGACAACCGTTCTGTTAGATAGCTGCGTTTTGGATTTAGAAGCAGATATTTCCCTGTGCTTACTGCTGTTTCTTCCATATGCCGGTAATGGGCTGAAAACGCCTGTTTTGGGACTCTGCAGAGAAAGTGTTTGCAGACTGCTGAATCCACACACGGGTTTAACTCTGGAAGTTGAGTGCACACATTGACAACCGTTCTGTTAGATAGCTGCGTTTTGGATTTAGAAGCAGATATTTCCCTGTGCTTACTGCAGTTTCTTCCATATGCCGGTAATGGGCTGAAAACGCCTGTTTTGGGACTCTGCAGAGAAAGTGTTTGCAGACTGCTGAATCCACACACGGGTTTAACTCTGGAAGTTGAGTGCACACATTGACAACCGTTCTGTTAGATAGCTGCGTTTTGGATTTAGAAGCAGATATTTCCCTGTGCTTACTGCAGTTTCTTCCATATGCCGGTAATGGGCTGAAAACGCCTGTTTTGGGACTCTGCAGAGAAAGTGTTTGCAGACTGCTGAATCCACACACGGGTTTAACTCTGGAAGTTGAGTGCACACATTGACAACCGTTCTGTTAGATAGCTGCGTTTTGGATTTAGAAGCAGATATTTCCCTGTGCTTACTGCTGTTTCTTCCATATGCCGGTAATGGGCTGAAAACGCCTGTTTGGGACTCTGCAGAGAAAGTGTTTGCAGACTGCTGAATCCACACACGGGTTTAACTCTGGAAGTTGAGTGCACACATTGACAACCGTTCTGTTAGATAGCTGCGTTTTGGATTTAGAAGCAGATATTTCCCAGTGCTTACTGCTGTTTCTTCCATATGCCGGTAAAGGGCTGAAAACGCCTGTTTTGGGACTCTGCAGAGAAAGTGTTTGCAGACTGCTGAATCCACACACCGGTTTAACTCTGGAAGTTGAGTGCACACATTGACAACCGTTCTGTTAGATAGCTGCGTTTTGGATTTAGAAGCAGATATTTCCCTGTGCTTACTGCAGTTTCTTCCATATGCGAGAAATGGGCTGAAAACGCCTGTTTTGGGACTCTGCAGAGAAAGTGTTTGCAGACTGCTGAATCCACACACGGGTTTAACTCTGGAAGTTGAGTGCACACATTGACAACCGTTCTGTTAGATAGCTGCGTTTTGGATTTAGAAGCAGATATTTCCCTGTGCTTACTGCTGTTTCTTCCATATGCCGGTAATGGGCTGAAAACGCCTGTTTTGGGACTCTGCAGAGAAAGTGTTTGCAGACTGCTGAATCCACACACGGGTTTAACTCTGGATGTTGAGTGCACACATTGACAACCGTTCTGTTAGATAGCTGCGTTTTGGATTTAGAAGCAGATATTTCCCAGTGCTTACTGCTGTTTCTTCCATATGCCGGTAATGGGCTGAAAACGCCTGTTTTGGGACTCTGCAGAGAAAGTGTTTGCAGACTGCTGCATCCACACACGGGTTTAACTCTGGAAGTTGAGTGCACACATTGACAACCGTTCTGTTAGATAGCTGCGTTTTGGATTTAGAAGCAGATATTTCCCTGTGCTTACTGCTGTTTCTTCCATATGCCGGTAATGGGCTGAAAACGCCCTGTTTTGGGACTCTGCAGAGAAAGTGTTTGCAGACTGCTGAATCCACACACGGGTTTAACTCTGGAAGTTGAGTGCACACATTGACAACCGTTCTGTTAGATAGCTGCGTTTTGGATTTAGAAGCAGATATTTCCCTGTGCTTACTGCAGTTTCTTCCATATGCCGGTAATGGGCTGAAAACGCCTGTTTTGGGACTCTGCAGAGAAAGTGTTTGCAGACTGCTGAATCCACACACGGGTTTAACTCTGGAAGTTGAGTGCACACATTGGCAACCGTTCTGTTAGATAGCTGCGTTTTGGATTTAGAAGCAGATATTTCCCTGTGCTTACTGTTGTTTCTTCCATATGCCGGTAATGGGCTGAAAACGCCTGTTTTGGGACTCTGCAGAGAAAGTGTTTGCAGACTGCTGAATCCACACACGGGTTTAACTCTGGAAGTTGAGTGCACACATTGACAACCGTTCTGTTAGATAGCTGCGTTTTGGATTTAGAAGCAGATATTTCCCTGTGCTTACTGCTGTTTCTTCCGTATGCCGGTAACGGGATGAAAACGCCTGTTTTGGGACTCTGCAGAGAAAGTGTTTGCAGACTGCTGAATCCACACACGGGTTTAACTCTGGAAGTTGAGTGCACACATTGACAACCGTTCTGTTAGATAGCTGCGTTTTGGATTTAGAAGCAGATATTTCCCTGTGCTTACTGCTGTTTCTTCCGTATGCCGGTAATGGGCTGAAAACGCCTGTTTTGGGACTCTGCAGAGAAAGTGTTTGCAGACTGCTGAATCCACACACGGGTTTAACTCTGGAAGTGAGTGCACACATTGACAACCGTTCTGTTAGATAGCTGCGTTTTGGATTTAGAAGCAGATATTTCCCTGTGCTTACTGCTGTTTCTTCCATATGCCGGAATGGGCTGAAAACGCCTGTTTTGGGACTCTGCAGAGAAAGTGTTTGCAGACTGCTGAATCCACACACGGGTTTAACTCTGGAAGTTGAGTGCACACATTGACAACCGTTCTGTTAGATAGCTGCGTTTTGGATTTAGAAGCAGATATTTCCCAGTGCTTACTGCTGTTTCTTCCATATGCCGGCAAAGGGCTGAAAACGCCTGTTTTGGGACTCTGCAGAGAAAGTGTTTGCAGACTGCTGAATCCACACACGGGTTTAACTCTGGAAGTTGAGTGCACACATTGACAACCGTTCTGTTAGATAGCTGCGTTTTGGATTTAGAAGCAGATATTTCCCTGTGCTTACTGCTGTTTCTTCCATATGCCGGTAATGGGCTGAAAACGCCTGTTTTGGGACTCTGCAGAGAAAGTGTTTGCAGACTGCTGAATCCACACACGGGTTTAACTCTGGAAGTTGAGTGCACACATTGACAACCGTGCTGTTAGATAGCTGCGTTTTGGATTTAGAAGCAGATATTTCCCTGTGCTTACTGCTGTTTCTTCCATATGCCGGTAATGGGCTGAAAACGCCTGTTTTGGGACTCTGCAGAGAAAGTGTTTGCAGACTGCTGAATCCACACACGGGTTTAACTCTGGAAGTTGAGTGCACAGATTGACAACCGTTCTGTTAGATAGCTGCGTTTTGGATTTAGAAGCAGATATTTCCCAGTGCTTACTGCTGTTTCTTCCATATGCCGGTAATGGGCTGAAAACGCCTGTTTTGGGACTCTGCAGAGAAAGTGTTTGCAGACTGCTGCATCCACACACGGGTTTAACTCTGGAAGTTGAGTGCACACATTGGCAACCGTTCTGTTAGATAGCTGCGTTTTGGATTTAGAAGCAGATATTTCCCTGTGCTTACTGCAGTTTCTTCCATATGCCGGTAATGGGCTGAAAACGCCTGTTTTGGGACTCTGCAGAGAAAGTGTTTGCAGACTGCTGAATCCACACACGGGTTTAACTCTGGAAGTTGAGTGCACACATTGACAACCGTTCTGTTAGATAGCTGCGTTTTGGATTTAGAAGCAGATATTTCCCTGTGCTTACTGCTGTTTCTTCCATATGCCGGTAATGGGCTGAAAAGGCCTGTTTTGGGACTCTGCAGAGAAAGTGTTTGCAGACTGCTGAATCCACACACGGGTTTAACTCTGGAAGTTGAGTGCACACATTGACAACCGTTCTGTTAGATAGCTGCGTTTTGGATTTAGAAGCAGATATTTCCCTGTGCTTACTGCTGTTTCTTCCATATGCCGGTAATGGGCTGAAAACGCCTGTTTTGGGACTCTGCAGAGAAAGTGTTTGCAGACTGCTGAATCCACACACGGGTTTAACTCTGGAAGTTGAGTGCACACATTGACAACCGTTCTGTTAGATAGCTGCGTTTTGGATTTAGAAGCAGATATTTCCCTGTGCTTACTGCAGTTTCTTCCATATGCCGGTAATGGGCTGAAAACGCCTGTTTTGGGACTCTGCACAGAAAGTGTTTGCAGACTGCTGAATCCACACACGGGTTTAACTCTGGAAGTTGAGTGCACACATTGACAACCGTTCTGTTAGATAGCTGCGTTTTGGATTTAGAAGCAGATATTTCCCTGTGCTTACTGCAGTTTCTTCCATATGCCGGTAATGGGCTGAAAACGCCTGTTTTGGGACTCTGCAGAGAAAGTGTTTGCAGACTGCTGAATCCACACACGGGTTTAACTCTGGAAGTTGAGTGCACACATTGACAACCGTTCTGTTAGATAGCTGCGTTTTGGATTTAGAAGCAGATATTTCCCTGTGCTTACTGCAGTTTCTTCCATATGCCGGTAATGGGCTGAAAACGCCTGTTTTGGGACTCTGCAGAGAAAGTGTTTGCAGACTGCTGAATCCACACACTGGTTTAACTCTGGAAGTTGAGTGCACACATTGACAACCGTTCTGTTAGATAGCTGCGTTTTCGATTTAGAAGCAGATATTTCCCTGTGCTTACTGCTGTTTCTTCCATATGCCGGCAATGGGCTGAAAACGCCTGTTTTGGGACTCTGCAGAGAAAGTGTTTGCAGACTGCTGAATCCACACACGGGTTTAACTCTGGAAGTTGAGTGCACACATTGACAACCGTTCTGTTAGATAGCTGCGTTTTGGATTTAGAAGCAGATATTTCCCTGTGCTTACTGCAGTTTCTTCCATATGCCGGTAATGGGCTGATAACGCCTGTTTTGGGACTCTGCAGAGAAAGTGTTTGCAGACTGCTGAATCCACACACGGGTTTAACTCTGGAAGTTGAGTGCACACATTGACAACCGTTCTGTTAGATAGCTGCGTTTTGGATTTAGAAGCAGATATTTCCCAGTGCTTACTGCTGTTTCTTCCATATGCCGGTAAAGGGCTGAAAACGCCTGTTTTGGGACTCTGCAGAGAAAGTGTTTGCAGACTGCTGAATCCACACACGGGTTTAACTCTGGAAGTTGAGTGCACACATTGACAACCGTTCTGTTAGATAGCTGCGTTTTGGATTTAGAAGCAGATATTTCCCAGTGCTTACTGCTGTTTCTTCCATATGCCGGTAATGGGCTGAAAACGCCTGTTTTGGGACTCTGCAGAGAAAGTGTTTGCAGACTGCTGAATCCACACACGGGTTTAACTCTGGAAGTTGAGTGCACACATTGACAACCGTTCTGTTAGATAGCTGCGTTTTGGATTTAGAAGCAGATATTTCCCTGTGCTTACTGCTGTTTCTTCCATATGCCGGTAATGGGCTGAAAACGCCTGTTTTGGGACTCTGCAGAGAATGTGTTTGCAGACTGCTGAATCCACACACGGGTTTAACTCTGGAAGTTGAGTGCACACATTGACAACCGTTCTGTTAGATAGCTGCGTTTTGGATTTAGAAGCAGATATTTCCCTGTGCTTACTGCTGTTTCTTCCATATGCCGGTAATGGGCTGAAAACGCCTGTTTTGGGACTCTGTAGAGAAAGTGTTTGCAGACTGCTGATTCCACACACGGGTTTAACTCTGGAAGTTGAGTGCACACATTGACAACCGTTCTGTTAGATAGCTGCGTTTTGGATTTAGAAGCAGATATTTCCCTGTGCTTACTGCAGTTTCTTCCATATGCCGGTAATGGGCTGAAAACGCCTGTTTTGGGACTCTGCAGAGAAAGTGTTTGCAGACTGCTGAATCCACACACTGGTTTAACTCTGGAAGTTGAGTGCACACATTGACAACCGTTCTGTTAGATAGCTGCGTTTTGGATTAGAAGCAGATATTTCCCAGTGCTTACTGCTGTTTCTTCCATATGCCGGTAATGGGCTGAAAACGCCTGTTTTGGGACTCTGCAGAGAAAGTGTTTGCAGACTGCTGAATCCACACACGGGTTTAACTCTGGAAGTTGAGTGCACACATTGACAACCGTTCTGTTAGATAGCTGCGTTTTGGATTTAGAAGCAGATATTTCCCTGTGCTTACTGCTGTTTCTTCCATATGCCGGTAATGGGCTGAAAACGCCTGTTTTGGGACTCTGCAGAGAAAGTGTTTGCAGACTGCTGAATCCACACACGGGTTTAACTCTGGAAGTTGAGTGCACACATTGACAACCGTTCTGTTAGATAGCTGCGTTTTGGATTTAGAAGCTGATATTTCCCTGTGCCCACTGCGGTTTCTTCCACATGCCGGTAATGGGCTGAAAACGCCTGTTTTGGGACTCTGCAGAGAAAGTGTTTGCAGACTGCTGAATCCACACACGGGTTTAACTCTGGAAGTTGAGTGCACACATTGACAACCGTTCTGATAGATAGCTGCGTTTTGGATTTAGAAGCAGATATTTCCCTGTGCTTACTGCTGTTTCTTCCATATGCCGGTAATGGGCTGAAAACGCCTGTTTTTGGACTCTGCAGAGAAAGTGTTTGCAGACTGCTGAATCCACACACGGGTTTAACTCTGGAAGTTGAGTGCACACATTGACAACCGTTCTGTTAGATAGCTGCGTTTTGGATTTAGAAGCAGATATTTCCCTGTGCTTACTGCAGTTTCTTCCATATGCCGGTAATGGGCTGAAAACGCCTGTTTTGGGACTCTGCAGAGAAAGTGTTTGCAGACTGCTGAATCCACACACGGGTTTAACTCTGGAAGTTGAGTGCACACATTGACAACCGTTCTGTTAGATAGCTGCGTTTTGGATTTAGAAGCAGATATTTCCCTGTGCTTACTGCTGTTTCTTCCATATGCCGGTAATGGGCTGAAAACGCCTGTTTTGGGACTCTGCAGAGAAAGTGTTTGCAGACTGCTGAATCCACACACGGATTCAACTCTGGAAGGTGAATGCACGCATTGACAACCGTTCAGTTAGATAGCTGCCTTTTGGTTTTAGAAGAAGTTATTTCTCTTTACAGCATATACTCTCATTCACTCTGGAATATCCAAACGCAGCTCCTAAAAGAAACGGGTTTCTGCGTATAATCAGATATTTCCCTTTTCATCTTTTACCCCAGTACACTCTGGTATATGCAAACGCAGCTCCTGGAAGAAACGTGTTTGTAACTCGCTGAATCTGAGCATATATTGAAGTCTCTTGGGTGAATGAACACACAGCAGAGGAGTTTGAAAAAAACATTTCTTCCATGTTATAGATGCACTGTTACTGCTATTGCTTTTAGGCTGGTGTTTTCCTGGAAATGTTGGCTTTAGAATTTCCATATAAATGGTTTGTAAACTGCTGCATAAGTGGAGCAGTTTAATTCGTTAAGTTGAATGCCCTCATTCACAATCATTCTGTTAGCTAGCTCCGTTTTGGTTTTAGAAGCCTGTGTTTCTAGTTACAGCATATACTCCCATTCATTCTGGAATAGCCAAACGCAGCTCCCAGAATAGACGTGTTTCTAAGTCGCTGAATCTAAACATAGATTCAACTCCCTTAGGTGAACGAACACACAGCACAGCAGTTTGAAAGAAACGTTTTATTTGAGTTTTAGACGCAGTCTTATTGCTATTTCTTAGAGGCCGGTATTTTGCTGGGTATGTCTGTTTTAGAATCTGCACAAAAATCTTTTCTAAACTGCTGCATAGAAACAACAGTTTATCTCAATAAGCTGAATGCACACAGTGACAACCATTCTGTTAGATGGCTCCGTGTTTGTTTTAGAACCAGATATTTCACTTTAAACCTTATACTCCAGTACACTCTGGAATATGCAAATGCAGCTCCTGGAAGAAACGTGTTTCTTACTCGCTGAATCTGAACATATACTCAAGACTCTTAGGTGAATGAACACAGAGCAGAGCATTTTGAAGAAAACGTTTCTTCTATGTTATAGATGCAGTCTTACTGCTACTTCTTTTAGGCTGGTGTTTTGCTGCAAATGTTAATTTTAGAATTTGCATATAAAGGGTTTCTAAACTGCTGCCTAAGAAGAGCAGATTAACCCTTTAAGTTGAATGCACACATTCACAACCATTCTGTTAGATAGCTCCGTTTTGGTTTTAGAAACAGATATTTCTCTTTACAGCATTTACTCCCATACACTCTGGAATATCGAAATGCAGCTCCTAGAATAAACGTGTTTCAAACTCGCTGAATCCAAACATAGATTCAACGACCTTTGGTGAACGAACACACTGCAGAGCAGTTTGAAAGAAACGTTCCCTCTGAGTTTTAGACGCAGTCTTACTGCTATTTCTTATAGGCCGGTATTTTGCTGAAAATGTCTGTTTGAGAATCTACACAGAAATGTTTTCTAAACTGCTGCATACAAACAGCAGTTTAGCTCAGTAAGTTGAATGCACACATTGACAACCATTCCATTAGATCATCCGTTTTTCTTTTGGAACGAGACATTTGTCTTTACATCTTATACTCCAGTATACTCTGGAATAGGCAAACACAGCTCCTGGAAGAAACGTGTTGCTAATTAGCTGAATCTGAACATATATTCAAGTCTCTTATATGAATGAACACACAGCAGAGCAGTTTGAAAACAGTTTCTTCCATGTTAAAGATGCAGTCTTACTGCTATTTCCTTTAGGCTGCTGTTTTGCTGGAAAGGCCTGTATGAGAATTTGCATATAAAGGGTTTCTAAAGTGCTGCATGAGAAGAGCAGTTTACCTCTTTAAGCCAAAGGCACACATTCACAACCACTCTGCTAGATAGATCATTTTGGTTTTAGAAACAGATATTTCTCTTTACAGCATATACGCCCATTCATTCTGGAATATCCAAAGACAGCTCCTAGAATAAACGTATTTCTATCTCGCTGAATCCAAACATAGATTAAACTCCCTTAGGTCAAAGAACACACGGCCGAGGAGGTTGAAAGAAACGTTTCTTCTGAGTTTTAGACGCAGTCTTAATGCTCTTTCTTATATATGCCGGTACTGGGCCGGAAAGGCCTGTTTTCAGACTCTGCACAGAAAGTGTTTGCAGACTGCTGAATCCACACACGGGTTTAACTCTGGAAGTTGAGTGCACACATTGACAACCGTTCTGTTAGATAGCTGCGTTTTGGATTTAGAAGCTGATATTTCCCTGTGCCCACTGCGGTTTCTTCCACATGCCGGTAATGGGCTGAAAACGCCTGTTTTGGGTCTCTGCAGAGAAAGTGTTTGCAGACTGCTGAATCCACACACGGGTTTAACTCTGGAAGTTGAGTGCACACATTGACAACCGTTCTGTTAGATAGCTGCGTTTTGGATTTAGAAGCAGATATTTCCTTGTGCTTACTGCTGTTTCTTCCATATGCCGGTAATGGGCTGAAAACGCCTGTTTTGGGACTCTGCAGAGAAAGTGTTTGCAGACTGCTGAATCCACACACGGGTTTAACTCTGGAAGTTGAGTGCACACATTGACAACCGTTCTGTTAGATAGCTGCGTTTTGGATTTAGAAGCAGATATTTCCCTGTGCTTACTGCTGTTTCTTCCATATGCCGGTAATGGGCTGAAAACGCCTGTTTTGGGACTCTGCAGAGAAAGTGTTTGCAGACTGCTGAATCCACACACGGGTTTAACTCCGGAAGTTGAGTGCAGACATTGACAACCGTTCTGTTAGATAGCTGCGTTTTGGATTTAGAAGCAGATATTTCCCTGTGCTTACTGCTGTTTCTTCCATATGCCGGTAATGGGCTGAAAACGCCTGTTTTGGGACTCTGCAGAGAAAGTGTTTGCAGACTGCTGAATCCACACACGGGTTTCACTCTGGAAGTTGAGTGCACACATTGACAACCGTTCTGTTAGATAGCTGCGTTTTGGATTTAGAAGCAGATATTTCCCAGTGCTTACTGCTGTTTCTTCCATATGCCGGTAATGGGCTGAAAACGTCTGTTTTGGGACTCTGCAGAGAAAGTGTTTGCAGACTGCTGAATCCACACACGGGTTTAACTCTGGAAGTTGAGTGCACACATTGACAACCGTTCTGTTAGATAGCTGCGTTTTGGATTTAGAAGCAGATATTTCCCTGTGCTTACTGCTGTTTCTTCCATATGCCGGTAATGGGCTGAAAACGCCTGTTTTGGGACTCTGCAGAGAAAGTGTTTGCAGACTGCTGAATCCACACACCGGTTTAACTCTGGAAGTTGAGTGCACACATTGACAACCGTTCTGTTAGATAGCTGCGTTTTGGATTTAGAAGCAGATATTTCCCTGTGCTTACTGCAGTTTCTTCCATATGCGAGAAATGGGCTGAAAACGCCTGTTTTGGGACTCTGCAGAGAAAGTGTTTGCAGACTGCTGAATCCACACACGGGTTTAACTCTGGAAGTTGAGTGCACACATTGACAACCGTTCTGTTAGATAGCTGCGTTTTGGATTTAGAAGCAGATATTTCCCTGTGCTTACTGCTGTTTCTTCCATATGCCGGTAATGGGCTGAAAACGCCTGTTTTGGGACTCTGCAGAGAAAGTGTTTGCAGACTGCTGAATCCACACACGGGTTTAACTCTGGAAGTTGAGTGCACACATTGACAACCGTTCTGTTAGATAGCTGCGTTTTGGATTTAGAAGCAGATATTTCCCAGTGCTTACTGCTGTTTCTTCCATATGCCGGTAATGGGCTGAAAACGCCTGTTTTGGGACTCTGCAGAGAAAGTGTTTGCAGACTGCTGCATCCACACACGGGTTTAACTCTGGAAGTTGAGTGCACACATTGACAACCGTTCTGTTAGATAGCTGCGTTTTGGATTTAGAAGCAGATATTTCCCTGTGCTTACTGCTGTTTCTTCCATATGCCGGTAATGGGCTGAAAACGCCTGTTTTGGGACTCTGCAGAGAAAGTGTTTGCAGACTGCTGAATCCACACACGGGTTTAACTCTGGAAGTTGAGTGCACACATTGACAACCGTTCTGTTAGATAGCTGCGTTTTGGATTTAGAAGCAGATATTTCCCTGTGCTTACTGCAGTTTCTTCCATATGCCGGTAATGGGCTGAAAACGCCTGTTTTGGGACTCTGCAGAGAAAGTGTTTGCAGACTGCTGAATCCACACACGGGTTTAACTCTGGAAGTTGAGTGCACACATTGACAACCGTTCTGTTAGATAGCTGCGTTTTGGATTTAGAAGCAGATATTTCCCAGTGCTTACTGCTGTTTCTTCCATATGCCGGTAATGGGCTGAAAACGCCTGTTTTGGGACTCTGCAGAGAAAGTGTTTGCAGACTGCTGAATCCACACACGGGTTTAACTCTGGAAGTTGAGTGCACACATTGACAACCGTTCTGTTAGATAGCTGCGTTTTGGATTTAGAAGCAGATATTTCCCTGTGCTTACTGCTGTTTCTTCCATATGCCGGTAATGGGCTGAAAACGCCTGTTTTGGGACTCTGCAGAGAAAGTGTTTGCAGACTGCTGAATCCACACACGGGTTTAACTCTGGAAGTTGAGTGCACACATTGACAACCGTTCTGTTAGATAGCTGCGTTTTGGATTTAGAAGCAGATATTTCCCTGTGCTTACTGCAGTTTCTTCCATATGCCGGTAATGGGCTGAAAACGCCTGTTTTGGGACTCTGCAGAGAAAGTGTTTGCAGACTGCTGAATCCACACACGGGTTTAACTCTGGAAGTTGAGTGCACACATTGACAACCGTTCTGTTAGATAGCTGCGTTTTGGATTTAGAAGCAGATATTTCCCTGTGCTTACTGCTGTTTCTTCCATATGCCGGTAATGGGCTGAAAACGCCTGTTTGGGACTCTGCAGAGAAAGTGTTTGCAGACTGCTGAATCCACACACGGGTTTAACTCTGGAAGTTGAGTGCACACATTGACAACCGTTCTGTTAGATAGCTGCGTTTTGGATTTAGAAGCAGATATTTCCCAGTGCTTACTGCTGTTTCTTCCATATGCCGGTAAAGGGCTGAAAACGCCTGTTTTGGGACTCTGCAGAGAAAGTGTTTGCAGACTGCTGAATCCACACACGGGTTTAACTCTGGAAGTTGAGTGCACACATTGACAACCGTTCTGTTAGATAGCTGCGTTTTGGATTTAGAAGCAGATATTTCCCTGTGCTTACTGCAGTTTCTTCCATATGCGAGAAATGGGCTGAAAACGCCTGTTTTGGGACTCTGCAGAGAAAGTGTTTGCAGACTGCTGAATCCACACACGGGTTTAACTCTGGAAGTTGAGTGCACACATTGACAACCGTTCTGTTAGATAGCTGCGTTTTGGATTTAGAAGCAGATATTTCCCTGTGCTTACTGCTGTTTCTTCCATATGCCGGTAATGGGCTGAAAACGCCTGTTTTGGGACTCTGCAGAGAAAGTGTTTGCAGACTGCTGAATCCACACACGGGTTTAACTCTGGATGTTGAGTGCACACATTGACAACCGTTCTGTTAGATAGCTGCGTTTTGGATTTAGAAGCAGATATTTCCCAGTGCTTACTGCTGTTTCTTCCATATGCCGGTAATGGGCTGAAAACGCCTGTTTTGGGACTCTGCAGAGAAAGTGTTTGCAGACTGCTGCATCCACACACGGGTTTAACTCTGGAAGTTGAGTGCACACATTGACAACCGTTCTGTTAGATAGCTGCGTTTTGGATTTAGAAGCAGATATTTCCCTGTGCTTACTGCTGTTTCTTCCATATGCCGGTAATGGGCTGAAAACGCCTGTTTTGGGACTCTGCAGAGAAAGTGTTTGCAGACTGCTGAATCCACACACGGGTTTAACTCTGGAAGTTGAGTGCACACATTGACAACCGTTCTGTTAGATAGCTGCGTTTTGGATTTAGAAGCAGATATTTCCCTGTGCTTACTGCAGTTTCTTCCATATGCCGGTAATGGGCTGAAAACGCCTGTTTTGGGACTCTGCAGAGAAAGTGTTTGCAGACTGCTGAATCCACACACGGGTTTAACTCTGGAAGTTGAGTGCACACATTGGCAACCGTTCTGTTAGATAGCTGCGTTTTGGATTTAGAAGCAGATATTTCCCTGTGCTTACTGTTGTTTCTTCCATATGCCGGTAATGGGCTGAAAACGCCTGTTTTGGGACTCTGCAGAGAAAGTGTTTGCAGACTGCTGAATCCACACACGGGTTTAACTCTGGAAGTTGAGTGCACACATTGACAACCGTTCTGTTAGATAGCTGCGTTTTGGATTTAGAAGCAGATATTTCCCTGTGCTTACTGCTGTTTCTTCCGTATGCCGGTAATGGGATGAAAACGCCTGTTTTGGGACTCTGCAGAGAAAGTGTTTGCAGACTGCTGAATCCACACACGGGTTTAACTCTGGAAGTTGAGTGCACACATTGACAACCGTTCTGTTAGATAGCTGCGTTTTGGATTTAGAAGCAGATATTTCCCTGTGCTTACTGCTGTTTCTTCCGTATGCCGGTAATGGGCTGAAAACGCCTGTTTTGGGACTCTGCAGAGAAAGTGTTTGCAGACTGCTGAATCCACACACGGGTTTAACTCTGGAAGTTGAGTGCACACATTGACAACCGTTCTGTTAGATAGCTGCGTTTTGGATTTAGAAGCAGATATTTCCCTGTGCTTACTGCTGTTTCTTCCATATGCCGGTAATGGGCTGAAAACGCCTGTTTTGGGACTCTGCAGAGAAAGTGTTTGCAGACTGCTGAATCCACACACGGGTTTAACTCTGGAAGTTGAGTGCACACATTGACAACCGTTCTGTTAGATAGCTGCGTTTTGGATTTAGAAGCAGATATTTCCCAGTGCTTACTGCTGTTTCTTCCATATGCCGGCAAAGGGCTGAAAACGCCTGTTTTGGGACTCTGCAGAGAAAGTGTTTGCAGACTGCTGAATCCACACACGGGTTTAACTCTGGAAGTTGAGTGCACACATTGACAACCGTTCTGTTAGATAGCTGCGTTTTGGATTTAGAAGCAGATATTTCCCTGTGCTTACTGCTGTTTCTTCCATATGCCGGTAATGGGCTGAAAACGCCTGTTTTGGGACTCTGCAGAGAAAGTGTTTGCAGACTGCTGAATCCACACACGGGTTTAACTCTGGAAGTTGAGTGCACACATTGACAACCGTTCTGTTAGATAGCTGCGTTTTGGATTTAGAAGCAGATATTTCCCTGTGCTTACTGCTGTTTCTTCCATATGCCGGTAATGGGCTGAAAACGCCTGTTTTGGGACTCTGCAGAGAAAGTGTTTGCAGACTGCTGAATCCACACACGGGTTTAACTCTGGAAGTTGAGTGCACAGATTGACAACCGTTCTGTTAGATAGCTGCGTTTTGGATTTAGAAGCAGATATTTCCCAGTGCTTACTGCTGTTTCTTCCATATGCCGGTAATGGGCTGAAAACGCCTGTTTTGGGACTCTGCAGAGAAAGTGTTTGCAGACTGCTGCATCCACACACGGGTTTAACTCTGGAAGTTGAGTGCACACATTGGCAACCGTTCTGTTAGATAGCTGCGTTTTGGATTTAGAAGCAGATATTTCCCTGTGCTTACTGCAGTTTCTTCCATATGCCGGTAATGGGCTGAAAACGCCTGTTTTGGGACTCTGCAGAGAAAGTGTTTGCAGACTGCTGAATCCACACACGGGTTTAACTCTGGAAGTTGAGTGCACACATTGACAACCGTTCTGTTAGATAGCTGCGTTTTGGATTTAGAAGCAGATATTTCCCTGTGCTTACTGCTGTTTCTTCCATATGCCGGTAATGGGCTGAAAAGGCCTGTTTTGGGACTCTGCAGAGAAAGTGTTTGCAGACTGCTGAATCCACACACGGGTTTAACTCTGGAAGTTGAGTGCACACATTGACAACCGTTCTGTTAGATAGCTGCGTTTTGGATTTAGAAGCAGATATTTCCCTGTGCTTACTGCTGTTTCTTCCATATGCCGGTAATGGGCTGAAAACGCCTGTTTTGGGACTCTGCAGAGAAAGTGTTTGCAGACTGCTGAATCCACACACGGGTTTAACTCTGGAAGTTGAGTGCACACATTGACAACCGTTCTGTTAGATAGCTGCGTTTTGGATTTAGAAGCAGATATTTCCCTGTGCTTACTGCAGTTTCTTCCATATGCCGGTAATGGGCTGAAAACGCCTGTTTTGGGACTCTGCACAGAAAGTGTTTGCAGACTGCTGAATCCACACACGGGTTTAACTCTGGAAGTTGAGTGCACACATTGACAACCGTTCTGTTAGATAGCTGCGTTTTGGATTTAGAAGCAGATATTTCCCTGTGCTTACTGCAGTTTCTTCCATATGCCGGTAATGGGCTGAAAACGCCTGTTTTGGGACTCTGCAGAGAAAGTGTTTGCAGACTGCTGAATCCACACACGGGTTTAACTCTGGAAGTTGAGTGCACACATTGACAACCGTTCTGTTAGATAGCTGCGTTTTGGATTTAGAAGCAGATATTTCCCTGTGCTTACTGCAGTTTCTTCCATATGCCGGTAATGGGCTGAAAACGCCTGTTTTGGGACTCTGCAGAGAAAGTGTTTGCAGACTGCTGAATCCACACACTGGTTTAACTCTGGAAGTTGAGTGCACACATTGACAACCGTTCTGTTAGATAGCTGCGTTTTCGATTTAGAAGCAGATATTTCCCTGTGCTTACTGCTGTTTCTTCCATATGCCGGCAATGGGCTGAAAACGCCTGTTTTGGGACTCTGCAGAGAAAGTGTTTGCAGACTGCTGAATCCACACACGGGTTTAACTCTGGAAGTTGAGTGCACACATTGACAACCGTTCTGTTAGATAGCTGCGTTTTGGATTTAGAAGCAGATATTTCCCTGTGCTTACTGCAGTTTCTTCCATATGCCGGTAATGGGCTGATAACGCCTGTTTTGGGACTCTGCAGAGAAAGTGTTTGCAGACTGCTGAATCCACACACGGGTTTAACTCTGGAAGTTGAGTGCACACATTGACAACCGTTCTGTTAGATAGCTGCGTTTTGGATTTAGAAGCAGATATTTCCCAGTGCTTACTGCTGTTTCTTCCATATGCCGGTAAAGGGCTGAAAACGCCTGTTTTGGGACTCTGCAGAGAAAGTGTTTGCAGACTGCTGAATCCACACACGGGTTTAACTCTGGAAGTTGAGTGCACACATTGACAACCGTTCTGTTAGATAGCTGCGTTTTGGATTTAGAAGCAGATATTTCCCAGTGCTTACTGCTGTTTCTTCCATATGCCGGTAATGGGCTGAAAACGCCTGTTTTGGGACTCTGCAGAGAAAGTGTTTGCAGACTGCTGAATCCACACACGGGTTTAACTCTGGAAGTTGAGTGCACACATTGACAACCGTTCTGTTAGATAGCTGCGTTTTGGATTTAGAAGCAGATATTTCCCTGTGCTTACTGCTGTTTCTTCCATATGCCGGTAATGGGCTGAAAACGCCTGTTTTGGGACTCTGCAGAGAATGTGTTTGCAGACTGCTGAATCCACACACGGGTTTAACTCTGGAAGTTGAGTGCACACATTGACAACCGTTCTGTTAGATAGCTGCGTTTTGGATTTAGAAGCAGATATTTCCCTGTGCTTACTGCTGTTTCTTCCATATGCCGGTAATGGGCTGAAAACGCCTGTTTTGGGACTCTGTAGAGAAAGTGTTTGCAGACTGCTGATTCCACACACGGGTTTAACTCTGGAAGTTGAGTGCACACATTGACAACCGTTCTGTTAGATAGCTGCGTTTTGGATTTAGAAGCAGATATTTCCCTGTGCTTACTGCAGTTTCTTCCATATGCCGGTAATGGGCTGAAAACGCCTGTTTTGGGACTCTGCAGAGAAAGTGTTTGCAGACTGCTGAATCCACACACTGGTTTAACTCTGGAAGTTGAGTGCACACATTGACAACCGTTCTGTTAGATAGCTGCGTTTTGGATTAGAAGCAGATATTTCCCAGTGCTTACTGCTGTTTCTTCCATATGCCGGTAATGGGCTGAAAACGCCTGTTTTGGGACTCTGCAGAGAAAGTGTTTGCAGACTGCTGAATCCACACACGGGTTTAACTCTGGAAGTTGAGTGCACACATTGACAACCGTTCTGTTAGATAGCTGCGTTTTGGATTTAGAAGCAGATATTTCCCTGTGCTTACTGCTGTTTCTTCCATATGCCGGTAATGGGCTGAAAACGCCTGTTTTGGGACTCTGCAGAGAAAGTGTTTGCAGACTGCTGAATGCACACACGGGTTTAACTCTGGAAGTTGAGTGCACACATTGACAACCGTTCTGTTAGATAGCTGCGTTTTGGATTTAGAAGCAGATATTTCCCTGTGCTTACTGCAGTTTCTTCCATATGCCGGTAATGGGCTGAAAACGCCTGTCTTGGGACTCTGCACAGAAAGTGTTTGCAGACTGCTGAATCCACACACGGGTTTAACTCTGGAAGTTGAGTGCACACATTGACAACCGTTCTGTTAGATAGCTGCGTTTTGGATTTAGAAGCAGATATTTCCCTGTGCTTACTGCAGTTTCTTCCATATGCCGGTAATGGGCTGAAAACGCCTGTTTTGGGACTCTGCAGAGAAAGTGTTTGCAGACTGCTGAATCCACACACGGGTTTCACTCTGGAAGTTGAGTGCACACATTGACAACCGTTCTGTTAGATAGCTGCGTTTTGGATTTAGAAGCAGATATTTCCCTGTGCTTACTGCTGTTTCTTCCATATGCCGGTAATGGGCTGAAAACGCCTGTTTTGGGACTCTGCAGAGAAAGTGTTTGCAGACTGCTGAATCCACACACGGGTTTAACTCTGGAAGTTGAGTGCACACATTGACAACCGTTCTGTTAGATAGCTGCGTTTTGGATTTAGAAGCAGATATTTCCCTGTGCTTACTGCAGTTTCTTCCATATGCCGGTAATGGGCTGAAAACGCCTGTTTTGGGACTCTGCAGAGAAAGTGTTTGCAGACTGCTGAATCCACACACTGGTTTAACTCTGGAAGTTGAGTGCACACATTGACAACCGTTCTGTTAGATTGCTGCGTTTTGGATTTAGAAGCAGATATTTCCCTGTGCTTACTGCTCTTTCTTCCATATGCCGGTAATGGGCTGAAAACGCCTGTTTTGGGACTCTGCAGAGAAAGTGTTTGCAGACTGCTGAATCCACACCCGGGTTTAACTCTGGAAGTTGAGTGCACACATTGACAACCGTTCTGTTAGATAGCTGAGTTTTGGATTTAGAAGCAGATATTTCCCTGTGCTTACTGCTGTTTCTTCCATATGCCGGTAATGGGCTGAAAACGCCTGTTTGGGACTCTGCAGAGAAAGTGTTTGCAGACTGCTGAATCCACACACGGGTTTAACTCTGGAAGTTGAGTGCACACATTGACAACCGTTCTGTTAGATAGCTGCGTTTTGGATTTAGAAGCAGATATTTCCCAGTGCTTACTGCTGTTTCTTCCATATGCCGGTAAAGGGCTGAAAACGCCTGTTTTGGGACTCTGCAGAGAAAGTGTTTGCAGACTGCTGAATCCACACACGGGTTTAACTCTGGAAGTTGAGTGCACACATTGACAACCGTTCTGTTAGATAGCTGCGTTTTGGATTTAGAAGCAGATATTTCCCTGTGCTTACTGCTGTTTCTTCCATATGCCGGTAATGGGCTGAAAACGCCTGTTTTGGGACTCTGCAGAGAAAGTGTTTGCAGACTGCTGAATCCACACACGGGTTTAACTCTGGAAGTTGAGTGCACACATTGACAACCGTTCTGTTAGATAGCTGCGTTTTGGATTTAGAAGCAGATATTTCCCTGTGCTTACTGCTGTTTCTTCCATATGCCGGTAATGGGCTGAAAACGCCTGTTTTGGGACTCTG
The DNA here is from genome assembly GCF_030222135.1 of Aotus nancymaae. Lineage (NCBI taxonomy): Eukaryota > Metazoa > Chordata > Mammalia > Primates > Aotidae > Aotus > Aotus nancymaae. Next base: position 90,721 of record NW_026988882.1, read on the forward strand.
CAGAGAAAGTGTTTGCAGACTGCTGAATCCACACACGGGTTTAACTCTGGAAGTTGAGTGCACACATTGACAACCGTTCTGTTAGATAGCTGCGTTTTGGATTTAGAAGCAGATATTTCCCAGTGCTTACTGCTGTTTCTTCCATATGCCGGTAATGGGCTGAAAACGCCTGTTTTGGGACTCTGCAGAGAAAGTGTTTGCAGACTGCTGAATCCACACACGGGTTTAACTCTGGAAGTTGAGTGCACACATTGACAACCGTTCTGTTAGATAGCTGCGTTTTGGATTTAGAAGCAGATATTTCCCTGTGCTTACTGCTGTTTCTTCCATATGCCGGTAATGGGCTGAAAAGGCCTGTTTTGGGACTCTGCAGAGAAAGTGTTTGCAGACTGCTGAATCCACACACGGGTTTAACTCTGGAAGTTGAGTGCACACATTGACAACCGTTCTGTTAGATAGCTGCGTTTTGGATTTAGAAGCAGATATTTCCCTGTGCTTACTGCTGTTTCTTCCATATGCCAGTAATGGGCTGAAAACGCCTGTTTTGGGACTCTGCAGAGAAAGTGTTTGCAGACTGCTGAATCCACACACGGGTTTAACTCTGGAAGTTGAGTGCACACATTGACAACCGTTCTGTTAGATAGCTGCGTTTTGGATTTAGAAGCAGATATTTCCCTGTGCTTACTGCTGTTTCTTCCATATGCCGGTAAAGGGCTGAAAACGCCTGTTTTGGGACTCTGCAGAGAAAGTGTTTGCAGACTGCTGAATCCACACACGGGTTTAACTCTGGAAGTTGAGTGCACACATTGGCAACCGTTCTGTTAGATAGCTGCGTTTTGGATTTAGAAGCAGATATTTCCCTGTGCTTACTGTTGTTTCTTCCATATGCCGGTAATGGGCTGAAAACGCCTGTTTTGGGACTCTGCAGAGAAAGTGTTTGCAGACTGCTGAATCCACACACGGGTTTAACTCTGGAAGTTGAGTGCACACATTGACAACCGTTCTGTTAGATAGCTGCGTTTTGGATTTAGAAGCAGATATTTCCCTGTGCTTACTGCTGTTTCTTCCGTATGCCGGTAATGGGATGAAAACGCCTGTTTTGGGACTCTGCAGAGAAAGTGTTTGCAGACTGCTGAATCCACACACGGGTTTAACTCTGGAAGTTGAGTGCACACATTGACAACCGTTCTGTTAGATAGCTGCGTTTTGGATTTAGAAGCAGATATTTCCCTGTGCTTACTGCTGTTTCTTCCGTATGCCGGTAATGGGCTGAAAACGCCTGTTTTGGGACTCTGCAGAGAAAGTGTTTGCAGACTGCTGAATCCACACACGGGTTTAACTCTGGAAGTTGAGTGCACACATTGACAACCGTTCTGTTAGTTAGCTGTGTTTTGGATTTAGAAGCAGATATTTCCCTGTGCTTACTGCTGTTTCTTCCATATGCCGGTAATGGGCTGAAAACGCCTGTTTGGGACTCTGCAGAGAAAGTGTTTGCAGACTGCTGAATCCACACACGGGTTTAACTCTGGAAGTTGAGTGCACACATTGACAACCGTTCTGTTAGATAGCTGCGTTTTGGATTTAGAAGCAGATATTTCCCTGTGCTTACTGCTGTTTCTTCCATATGCCGGTAATGGGCTGAAAACGCCTGTTTTGGGACTCTGCAGAGAAAGTGTTTGCAGACTGCTGAATGCACACACGGGTTTAACTCTGGAAGTTGAGTGCACACATTGACAACCGTTCTGTTAGATAGCTGCGTTTTGGATTTAGAAGCAGATATTTCCCTGTGCTTACTGCAGTTTCTTCCATATGCCGGTAATGGGCTGAAAACGCCTGTCTTGGGACTCTGCACAGAAAGTGTTTGCAGACTGCTGAATCCACACACGGGTTTAACTCTGGAAGTTGAGTGCACACATTGACAACCGTTCTGTTAGATAGCTGCGTTTTGGATTTAGAAGCAGATATTTCCCTGTGCTTACTGCAGTTTCTTCCATATGCCGGTAATGGGCTGAAAACGCCTGTTTTGGGACTCTGCAGAGAAAGTGTTTGCAGACTGCTGAATCCACACACGGGTTTCACTCCGGAAGTTGAGTGCACACATTGACAACCGTTCTGTTAGATAGCTGCGTTTTGGATTTAGAAGCAGATATTTCCCTGTGCTTACTGCTGTTTCTTCCATATGCCGGTAATGGGCTGAAAACGCCTGTTTTGGGACTCTGCAGAGAAAGTGTTTGCAGACTGCTGAATCCACACACGGGTTTAACTCTGGAAGTTGAGTGCACACATTGACAACCGTTCTGTTAGATAGCTGCGTTTTGGATTTAGAAGCAGATATTTCCCTGTGCTTACTGCAGTTTCTTCCATATGCCGGTAATGGGCTGAAAACGCCTGTTTTGGGACTCTGCAGAGAAAGTGTTTGCAGACTGCTGAATCCACACACTGGTTTAACTCTGGAAGTTGAGTGCACACATTGACAACCGTTCTGTTAGATTGCTGCGTTTTGGATTTAGAAGCAGATATTTCCCTGTGCTTACTGCTCTTTCTTCCATATGCCGGTAATGGGCTGAAAACGCCTGTTTTGGGACTCTGCAGAGAAAGTGTTTGCAGACTGCTGAATCCACACCCGGGTTTAACTCTGGAAGTTGAGTGCACACATTGACAACCGTTCTGTTAGATAGCTGCGTTTTGGATTTAGAAGCAGATATTTCCCTGTGCTTACTGCTGTTTCTTCCATATGCCGGTAATGGGCTGAAAACGCCTGTTTGGGACTCTGCAGAGAAAGTGTTTGCAGACTGCTGAATCCACACACGGGTTTAACTCTGGAAGTTGAGTGCACACATTGACAACCGTTCTGTTAGATAGCTGCGTTTTGGATTTAGAAGCAGATATTTCCCAGTGCTTACTGCTGTTTCTTCCATATGCCGGTAAAGGGCTGAAAACGCCTGTTTTGGGACTCTGCAGAGAAAGTGTTTGCAGACTGCTGAATCCACACACGGGTTTAACTCTGGAAGTTGAGTGCACACATTGACAACCGTTCTGTTAGATAGCTGCGTTTTGGATTTAGAAGCAGATATTTCCCTGTGCTTACTGCTGTTTCTTCCATATGCCGGTAATGGGCTGAAAACGCCTGTTTTGGGACTCTGCAGAGAAAGTGTTTGCAGACTGCTGAATCCACACACGGGTTTAACTCTGGAAGTTGAGTGCACACATTGACAACCGTTCTGTTAGATAGCTGCGTTTTGGATTTAGAAGCAGATATTTCCCTGTGCTTACTGCTGTTTCTTCCATATGCCGGTAATGGGCTGAAAACGCCTGTTTTGGGACTCTGCAGAGAAAGTGTTTGCAGACTGCTGAATCCACACACGGGTTTAACTCTGGAAGTTGAGTGCACACATTGACAACCGTTCTGTTAGATAGCTGCGTTTTGGATTTAGAAGCAGATATTTCCCAGTGCTTACTGCTGTTTCTTCCATATGCCGGTAATGGGCTGAAAACGCCTGTTTTGGGACTCTGCAGAGAAAGTGTTTGCAGACTGCTGAATCCACACACGGGTTTAACTCTGGAAGTTGAGTGCACACATTGACAACCGTTCTGTTAGATAGCTGCGTTTTGGATTTAGAAGCAGATATTTCCCTGTGCTTACTGCTGTTTCTTCCATATGCCGGTAATGGGCTGAAAAGGCCTGTTTTGGGACTCTGCAGAGAAAGTGTTTGCAGACTGCTGAATCCACACACGGGTTTAACTCTGGAAGTTGAGTGCACACATTGACAACCGTTCTGTTAGATAGCTGCGTTTTGGATTTAGAAGCAGATATTTCCCTGTGCTTACTGCTGTTTCTTCCATATGCCAGTAATGGGCTGAAAACGCCTGTTTTGGGACTCTGCAGAGAAAGTGTTTGCAGACTGCTGAATCCACACACGGGTTTAACTCTGGAAGTTGAGTGCACACATTGACAACCGTTCTGTTAGATAGCTGCGTTTTGGATTTAGAAGCAGATATTTCCCTGTGCTTACTGCTGTTTCTTCCATATGCCGGTAATGGGCTGAAAACGCCTGTTTTGGGACTCTGCAGAGAAAGTGTTTGCAGACTGCTGAATCCACACACGGGTTTAACTCTGGAAGTTGAGTGCACACATTGGCAACCGTTCTGTTAGATAGCTGCGTTTTGGATTTAGAAGCAGATATTTCCCTGTGCTTACTGTTGTTTCTTCCATATGCCGGTAATGGGCTGAAAACGCCTGTTTTGGGACTCTGCAGAGAAAGTGTTTGCAGACTGCTGAATCCACACACGGGTTTAACTCTGGAAGTTGAGTGCACACATTGACAACCGTTCTGTTAGATAGCTGCGTTTTGGATTTAGAAGCAGATATTTCCCTGTGCTTACTGCTGTTTCTTCCGTATGCCGGTAATGGGATGAAAACGCCTGTTTTGGGACTCTGCAGAGAAAGTGTTTGCAGACTGCTGAATCCACACACGGGTTTAACTCTGGAAGTTGAGTGCACACATTGACAACCGTTCTGTTAGATAGCTGCGTTTTGGATTTAGAAGCAGATATTTCCCTGTGCTTACTGCTGTTTCTTCCGTATGCCGGTAATGGGCTGAAAACGCCTGTTTTGGGACTCTGCAGAGAAAGTGTTTGCAGACTGCTGAATCCACACACGGGTTTAACTCTGGAAGTTGAGTGCACACATTGACAACCGTTCTGTTAGTTAGCTGTGTTTTGGATTTAGAAGCAGATATTTCCCTGTGCTTACTGCTGTTTCTTCCATATGCCGGTAATGGGCTGAAAACGCCTGTTTGGGACTCTGCAGAGAAAGTGTTTGCAGACTGCTGAATCCACACACGGGTTTAACTCTGGAAGTTGAGTGCACACATTGACAACCGTTCTGTTAGATAGCTGCGTTTTGGATTTAGAAGCAGATATTTCCCAGTGCTTACTGCTGTTTCTTCCATATGCCGGTAAAGGGCTGAAAACGCCTGTTTTGGGACTCTGCAGAGAAAGTGTTTGCAGACTGCTGAATCCACACACGGGTTTAACTCTGGAAGTTGAGTGCACACATTGACAACCGTTCTGTTAGATAGCTGCGTTTTGGATTTAGAAGCAGATATTTCCCTGTGCTTACTGCTGTTTCTTCCATATGCCGGTAATGGGCTGAAAACGCCTGTTTTGGGACTCTGCAGAGAAAGTGTTTGCAGACTGCTGAATCCACACACGGGTTTAACTCTGGAAGTTGAGTGCACACATTGACAACCGTTCTGTTAGATAGCTGCGTTTTGGATTTAGAAGCAGATATTTCCCTGTGCTTACTGCTGTTTCTTCCATATGCCGGTAATGGGCTGAAAACGCCTGTTTTGGGACTCTGCAGAGAAAGTGTTTGCAGACTGCTGAATCCACACACGGGTTTAACTCTGGAAGTTGAGTGCACACATTGACAACCGTTCTGTTAGATAGCTGCGTTTTGGATTTAGAAGCAGATATTTCCCTGTGCTTACTGCTGTTTCTTCCATATGCCGGTAATGGGCTGAAAACGCCTGTTTTGGGACTCTGCAGAGAAAGTGTTTGCAGACTGCTGAATCCACACACGGGTTTAACTCTGGAAGTTGAGTGCACACATTGGCAACCGTTCTGTTAGATAGCTGCGTTTTGGATTTAGAAGCAGATATTTCCCTGTGCTTACTGTTGTTTCTTCCATATGCCGGTAATGGGCTGAAAACGCCTGTTTTGGGACTCTGCAGAGAAAGTGTTTGCAGACTGCTGAATCCACACACGGGTTTAACTCTGGAAGTTGAGTGCACACATTGACAACCGTTCTGTTAGATAGCTGCGTTTTGGATTTAGAAGCAGATATTTCCCTGTGCTTACTGCTGTTTCTTCCGTATGCCGGTAATGGGATGAAAACGCCTGTTTTGGGACTCTGCAGAGAAAGTGTTTGCAGACTGCTGAATCCACACACGGGTTTAACTCTGGAAGTTGAGTGCACACATTGACAACCGTTCTGTTAGATAGCTGCGTTTTGGATTTAGAAGCAGATATTTCCCTGTGCTTACTGCTGTTTCTTCCGTATGCCGGTAATGGGCTGAAAACGCCTGTTTTGGGACTCTGCAGAGAAAGTGTTTGCAGACTGCTGAATCCACACACGGGTTTAACTCTGGAAGTTGAGTGCACACATTGACAACCGTTCTGTTAGTTAGCTGTGTTTTGGATTTAGAAGCAGATATTTCCCTGTGCTTACTGCTGTTTCTTCCATATGCCGGTAATGGGCTGAAAACGCCTGTTTGGGACTCTGCAGAGAAAGTGTTTGCAGACTGCTGAATCCACACACGGGTTTAACTCTGGAAGTTGAGTGCACACATTGACAACCGTTCTGTTAGATAGCTGCGTTTTGGATTTAGAAGCAGATATTTCCCAGTGCTTACTGCTGTTTCTTCCATATGCCGGTAAAGGGCTGAAAACGCCTGTTTTGGGACTCTGCAGAGAAAGTGTTTGCAGACTGCTGAATCCACACACGGGTTTAACTCTGGAAGTTGAGTGCACACATTGACAACCGTTCTGTTAGATAGCTGCGTTTTGGATTTAGAAGCAGATATTTCCCTGTGCTTACTGCTGTTTCTTCCATATGCCGGTAATGGGCTGAAAACGCCTGTTTTGGGACTCTGCAGAGAAAGTGTTTGCAGACTGCTGAATCCACACACGGGTTTAACTCTGGAAGTTGAGTGCACACATTGACAACCGTTCTGTTAGATAGCTGCGTTTTGGATTTAGAAGCAGATATTTCCCTGTGCTTACTGCTGTTTCTTCCATATGCCGGTAATGGGCTGAAAACGCCTGTTTTGGGACTCTGCAGAGAAAGTGTTTGCAGACTGCTGAATCCACACACGGGTTTAACTCTGGAAGTTGAGTGCACACATTGACAACCGTTCTGTTAGATAGCTGCGTTTTGGATTTAGAAGCAGATATTTCCCAGTGCTTACTGCTGTTTCTTCCATATGCCGGTAATGGGCTGAAAACGCCTGTTTTGGGACTCTGCAGAGAAAGTGTTTGCAGACTGCTGAATCCACACACGGGTTTAACTCTGGAAGTTGAGTGCACACATTGACAACCGTTCTGTTAGATAGCTGCGTTTTGGATTTAGAAGCAGATATTTCCCTGTGCTTACTGCTGTTTCTTCCATATGCCGGTAATGGGCTGAAAAGGCCTGTTTTGGGACTCTGCAGAGAAAGTGTTTGCAGACTGCTGAATCCACACACGGGTTTAACTCTGGAAGTTGAGTGCACACATTGACAACCGTTCTGTTAGATAGCTGCGTTTTGGATTTAGAAGCAGATATTTCCCTGTGCTTACTGCTGTTTCTTCCATATGCCAGTAATGGGCTGAAAACGCCTGTTTTGGGACTCTGCAGAGAAAGTGTTTGCAGACTGCTGAATCCACACACGGGTTTAACTCTGGAAGTTGAGTGCACACATTGACAACCGTTCTGTTAGATAGCTGCGTTTTGGATTTAGAAGCAGATATTTCCCTGTGCTTACTGCTGTTTCTTCCATATGCCGGTAATGGGCTGAAAACGCCTGTTTTGGGACTCTGCAGAGAAAGTGTTTGCAGACTGCTGAATCCACACACGGGTTTAACTCTGGAAGTTGAGTGCACACATTGGCAACCGTTCTGTTAGATAGCTGCGTTTTGGATTTAGAAGCAGATATTTCCCTGTGCTTACTGTTGTTTCTTCCATATGCCGGTAATGGGCTGAAAACGCCTGTTTTGGGACTCTGCAGAGAAAGTGTTTGCAGACTGCTGAATCCACACACGGGTTTAACTCTGGAAGTTGAGTGCACACATTGACAACCGTTCTGTTAGATAGCTGCGTTTTGGATTTAGAAGCAGATATTTCCCTGTGCTTACTGCTGTTTCTTCCGTATGCCGGTAATGGGATGAAAACGCCTGTTTTGGGACTCTGCAGAGAAAGTGTTTGCAGACTGCTGAATCCACACACGGGTTTAACTCTGGAAGTTGAGTGCACACATTGACAACCGTTCTGTTAGATAGCTGCGTTTTGGATTTAGAAGCAGATATTTCCCTGTGCTTACTGCTGTTTCTTCCGTATGCCGGTAATGGGCTGAAAACGCCTGTTTTGGGACTCTGCAGAGAAAGTGTTTGCAGACTGCTGAATCCACACACGGGTTTAACTCTGGAAGTTGAGTGCACACATTGACAACCGTTCTGTTAGTTAGCTGTGTTTTGGATTTAGAAGCAGATATTTCCCTGTGCTTACTGCTGTTTCTTCCATATGCCGGTAATGGGCTGAAAACGCCTGTTTGGGACTCTGCAGAGAAAGTGTTTGCAGACTGCTGAATCCACACACGGGTTTAACTCTGGAAGTTGAGTGCACACATTGACAACCGTTCTGTTAGATAGCTGCGTTTTGGATTTAGAAGCAGATATTTCCCAGTGCTTACTGCTGTTTCTTCCATATGCCGGTAAAGGGCTGAAAACGCCTGTTTTGGGACTCTGCAGAGAAAGTGTTTGCAGACTGCTGAATCCACACACGGGTTTAACTCTGGAAGTTGAGTGCACACATTGACAACCGTTCTGTTAGATAGCTGCGTTTTGGATTTAGAAGCAGATATTTCCCTGTGCTTACTGCTGTTTCTTCCATATGCCGGTAATGGGCTGAAAACGCCTGTTTTGGGACTCTGCAGAGAAAGTGTTTGCAGACTGCTGAATCCACACACGGGTTTAACTCTGGAAGTTGAGTGCACACATTGACAACCGTTCTGTTAGATAGCTGCGTTTTGGATTTAGAAGCAGATATTTCCCTGTGCTTACTGCTGTTTCTTCCATATGCCGGTAATGGGCTGAAAACGCCTGTTTGGGACTCTGCAGAGAAAGTGTTTGCAGACTGCTGAATCCACACACGGGTTTAACTCTGGAAGTTGAGTGCACACATTGACAACCGTTCTGTTAGATAGCTGCGTTTTGGATTTAGAAGCAGATATTTCCCAGTGCTTACTGCTGTTTCTTCCATATGCCGGTAAAGGGCTGAAAACGCCTGTTTTGGGACTCTGCAGAGAAAGTGTTTGCAGACTGCTGAATCCACACACCGGTTTAACTCTGGAAGTTGAGTGCACACATTGACAACCGTTCTGTTAGATAGCTGCGTTTTGGATTTAGAAGCAGATATTTCCCTGTGCTTACTGCTGTTTCTTCCATATGCCGGTAATGGGCTGAAAACGCCTGTTTTGGGACTCTGCAGAGAAAGTGTTTGCAGACTGCTGAATCCACACACGGGTTTAACTCTGGAAGTTGAGTGCACACATTGACAACCGTTCTGTTAGATAGCTGCGTTTTGGATTTAGAAGCAGATATTTCCCTGTGCTTACTGCTGTTTCTTCCATATGCCGGTAATGGGCTGAAAACGCCTGTTTTGGGACTCTGCAGAGAAAGTGTTTGCAGACTGCTGAATCCACACACGGGTTTAACTCTGGAAGTTGAGTGCACACATTGACAACCGTTCTGTTAGATAGCTGCGTTTTGGATTTAGAAGCAGATATTTCCCTGTGCTTACTGCAGTTTCTTCCATATGCCGGTAATGGGCTGAAAACGCCTGTTTTGGGACTCTGCAGAGAAAGTGTTTGCAGACTGCTGAATCCACACACTGGTTTAACTCTGGAAGTTGAGTGCACACATTGACAACCGTTCTGTTAGATTGCTGCGTTTTGGATTTAGAAGCAGATATTTCCCTGTGCTTACTGCTCTTTCTTCCATATGCCGGTAATGGGCTGAAAACGCCTGTTTTGGGACTCTGCAGAGAAAGTGTTTGCAGACTGCTGAATCCACACCCGGGTTTAACTCTGGAAGTTGAGTGCACACATTGACAACCGTTCTGTTAGATAGCTGCGTTTTGGATTTAGAAGCAGATATTTCCCTGTGCTTACTGCTGTTTCTTCCATATGCCGGTAATGGGCTGAAAACGCCTGTTTGGGACTCTGCAGAGAAAGTGTTTGCAGACTGCTGAATCCACACACGGGTTTAACTCTGGAAGTTGAGTGCACACATTGACAACCGTTCTGTTAGATAGCTGCGTTTTGGATTTAGAAGCAGATATTTCCCAGTGCTTACTGCTGTTTCTTCCATATGCCGGTAAAGGGCTGAAAACGCCTGTTTTGGGACTCTGCAGAGAAAGTGTTTGCAGACTGCTGAATCCACACACGGGTTTAACTCTGGAAGTTGAGTGTACACATTGACAACCGTTCTGTTAGATAGCTGCGTTTTGGATTTAGAAGCAGATATTTCCCTGTGCTTACTGCTGTTACTTCCATATGCCGGTAATGGGCTGAAAACGCCTGTTTTGGGACTCTGCAGAGAAAGTGTTTGCAGACTGCTGAATCCACACACGGGTTTAACTCTGGAAGTTGAGTGCACACATTGACAACCGTTCTGTTAGATAGCTGCGTTTTGGATTTAGAAGCAGATATTTCCCTGTGCTTACTGCTGTTTCTTCCATATGCCGGTAATGGGCTGAAAACGCCTGTTTTGGGACTCTGCAGAGAAAGTGTTTGCAGACTGCTGAATCCACACACGGGTTTAACTCTGGAAGTTGAGTGCACACATTGACAACCGTTCTGTTAGATAGCTGCGTTTTGGATTTAGAAGCAGATATTTCCCAGTGCTTACTGCTGTTTCTTCCATATGCCGGTAATGGGCTGAAAACGCCTGTTTTGGGACTCTGCAGAGAAAGTGTTTGCAGACTGCTGAATCCACACACGGGTTTAACTCTGGAAGTTGAGTGCACACATTGACAACCGTTCTGTTAGATAGCTGCGTTTTGGATTTAGAAGCAGATATTTCCCTGTGCTTACTGCTGTTTCTTCCATATGCCGGTAATGGGCTGAAAAGGCCTGTTTTGGGACTCTGCAGAGAAAGTGTTTGCAGACTGCTGAATCCACACACGGGTTTAACTCTGGAAGTTGAGTGCACACATTGACAACCGTTCTGTTAGATAGCTGCGTTTTGGATTTAGAAGCAGATATTTCCCTGTGCTTACTGCTGTTTCTTCCATATGCCAGTAATGGGCTGAAAACGCCTGTTTTGGGACTCTGCAGAGAAAGTGTTTGCAGACTGCTGAATCCACACACGGGTTTAACTCTGGAAGTTGAGTGCACACATTGACAACCGTTCTGTTAGATAGCTGCGTTTTGGATTTAGAAGCAGATATTTCCCTGTGCTTACTGCTGTTTCTTCCATATGCCGGTAATGGGCTGAAAACGCCTGTTTTGGGACTCTGCAGAGAAAGTGTTTGCAGACTGCTGAATCCACACACGGGTTTAACTCTGGAAGTTGAGTGCACACATTGGCAACCGTTCTGTTAGATAGCTGCGTTTTGGATTTAGAAGCAGATATTTCCCTGTGCTTACTGTTGTTTCTTCCATATGCCGGTAATGGGCTGAAAACGCCTGTTTTGGGACTCTGCAGAGAAAGTGTTTGCAGACTGCTGAATCCACACACGGGTTTAACTCTGGAAGTTGAGTGCACACATTGACAACCGTTCTGTTAGATAGCTGCGTTTTGGATTTAGAAGCAGATATTTCCCTGTGCTTACTGCTGTTTCTTCCGTATGCCGGTAATGGGATGAAAACGCCTGTTTTGGGACTCTGCAGAGAAAGTGTTTGCAGACTGCTGAATCCACACACGGGTTTAACTCTGGAAGTTGAGTGCACACATTGACAACAGTTCTGTTAGATAGCTGCGTTTTGGATTTAGAAGCAGATATTTCCCTGTGCTTACTGCTGTTTCTTCCGTATGCCGGTAATGGGCTGAAAACGCCTGTTTTGGGACTCTGCAGAGAAAGTGTTTGCAGACTGCTGAATCCACACACGGGTTTAACTCTGGAAGTTGAGTGCACACATTGACAACCGTTCTGTTAGTTAGCTGTGTTTTGGATTTAGAAGCAGATATTTCCCTGTGCTTACTGCTGTTTCTTCCATATGCCGGTAATGGGCTGAAAACGCCTGTTTGGGACTCTGCAGAGAAAGTGTTTGCAGACTGCTGAATCCACACACGGGTTTACCTCTGGAAGTTGAGTGCACACATTGACAACCGTTCTGTTAGATATCTGCGTTTTGGATTTAGAAGCAGATATTTCCCAGTGCTTACTGCTGTTTCTTCCATATGCCGGTAAAGGGCTGAAAACGCCTGTTTTGGGACACTGCAGAGAAAGTGTTTGCAGACTGCTGAATCCACACACGGGTTTAACTCTGGAAGTTGAGTGCACACATTGACAACCGTTCTGTTAGATAGCTGCGTTTCGGATTTAGAAGCAGATATTTCCCTGTGCTTACTGCTGTTTCTTCCATATGCCGGTAATGGGCTGAAAACGCCTGTTTGGGACTCTGCAGAGAAAGTGTTTGCAGACTGCTGAATCCACACACGGGTTTAACTCTGGAAGTTGAGTGCACACATTGACAACCGTTCTGTTAGATAGCTGCGTTTTGGATTTAGAAGCAGATATTTCCCAGTGCTTACTGCTGTTTCTTCCATATGCCGGTAAAGGGCTGAAAACGCCTGTTTTGGGACTCTGCAGAGAAAGTGTTTGCAGACTGCTGAATCCACACACCGGTTTAACTCTGGAAGTTGAGTGCACACATTGACAACCGTTCTGTTAGATAGCTGCGTTTTGGATTTAGAAGCAGATATTTCCCTGTGCTTACTGCTGTTTCTTCCATATGCCGGTAATGGGCTGAAAACGCCTGTTTTGGGACTCTGCAGAGAAAGTGTTTGCAGACTGCTGAATCCACACACGGGTTTAACTCTGGAAGTTGAGTGCACACATTGACAACCGTTCTGTTAGATAGCTGCGTTTTGGATTTAGAAGCAGATATTTCCCTGTGCTTACTGCTGTTTCTTCCATATGCCGGTAATGGGCTGAAAACGCCTGTTTTGGGACTCTGCAGAGAAAGTGTTTGCAGACTGCTGAATCCACACACGGGTTTAACTCTGGAAGTTGAGTGCACACATTGACAACCGTTCTGTTAGATAGCTGCGTTTTGGATTTAGAAGCAGATATTTCCCAGTGCTTACTGCTGTTTCTTCCATATGCCGGTAATGGGCTTAAAACGCCTGTTTTGGGACTCTGCAGAGAAAGTGTTTGCAGACTGCTGCATCCACACACGGGTTTAACTCTGGAAGTTGAGTGCACACATTGACAACCGTTCTGTTAGATAGCTGCGTTTTGGATTTAGAAGCAGATATTTCCCTGTGCTTACTGCTGTTTCTTCCATATGCCGGTAATGGGCTGAAAACGCCTGTTTTGGGACTCTGCAGAGAAAGTGTTTGCAGACTGCTGAATCCACACACGGGTTTAACTCTGGAAGTTGAGTGCACACATTGACAACCGTTCTGTTAGATAGCTGCGTTTTGGATTTAGAAGCAGATATTTCCCTGTGCTTACTGCAGTTTCTTCCATATGCCGGTAATGGGCTGAAAACGCCTGTTTTGGGACTCTGCAGAGAAAGTGTTTGCAGACTGCTGAATCCACACACGGGTTTAACTCTGGAAGTTGAGTGCACACATTGACAACCGTTCTGTTAGATAGCTGCGTTTTGGATTTAGAAGCAGATATTTCCCAGTGCTTACTGCTGTTTCTTCCATATGCCGGTAATGGGCTGAAAACGCCTGTTTTGGGACTCTGCAGAGAAAGTGTTTGCAGACTGCTGAATCCACACACGGGTTTAACTCTGGAAGTTGAGTGCACACATTGACAACCGTTCTGTTAGATAGCTGCGTTTTGGATTTAGAAGCAGATATTTCCCTGTGCTTACTGCTGTTTCTTCCATATGCCGGTAATGGGCTGAAAACGCCTGTTTTGGGACTCTGCAGAGAAAGTGTTTGCAGACTGCTGAATCCACACACGGGTTTAACTCTGGAAGTTGAGTGCACACATTGACAACCGTTCTGTTAGATAGCTGCGTTTTGGATTTAGAAGCAGATATTTCCCTGTGCTTACTGCAGTTTCTT